>NW_028242426.1:0-207879 GCF_964263255.1 Lissotriton vulgaris
CATCCTCAAATCATTAGGAAAGGAGGTTCAACGGCAGCCAGGCCCTAAGGGCTTGTCTTGCTTTAAGCAAATACGCCCCATCTGTTTATCTGAAAGTGAATCAAGCGCTTGACAAATTTTTCAGCACTCATGCTGTGCACTGGAAGTGACAAGGTCCAGCTTACCCACTAAACGTTCATAGCCCTGCCAGGGAAAATAACACTGCACTTACAGTAGAGGGAGCACTGGCTTGTCTCACATACTCGTCCTATGTCAAATGGTTGCCTTTAATTGACTTTCCTTGTTGAAGCCAAATGATTGACATGCGTATTTGTATTCTCTAGTTAGAGTTGTTGTCTTTGACCATAATGTAAATTGCCTCAACACCAGCTGACTGAAAAATATGGTGATCATATTTCTCACAGTTGTCAAAGTCTGATTACAACTTCAGACTTCACAATTAGAAATAAGTCTATGAATATGAGCTTAATGCCAGTTGCTGCCACTACAGTAATTCTTTGCAATAAGCACATTTCAGATGGATACTTCTAACCATAGATTCCTCACCAACTGAATCTTCTCAAGTGCCAAACTGCATATGGAAAAGTCTTCAATAGCTTAAGGGTGCTAGCCAGTGGCGCCCATGAACTCGGTCACAACTTCGGTCCGTTCTATATGTGACCTCACAGAGCAACATATAGGTATGCCAGTTTGTCTTTCCACTGTCTTTGATTTGGGTCCTGAGTTCCTCTCCTAACTTTTTGGGGCTTTACTGTAATATTGCAAATTTACAGAGACAGTATGCAGCAATGTTTTTTGCTAAACCATGATTCATGTCAAGCCGTACTTGCTTGAAGGAAATGAGTCTTGGACCAACCTACGTTTGTCTGTGGTGCCTCACCAACAGCCACAACTTCAAGCCCTGTGACCAATGCTCCCTGATGCATCGCAAAGCCAATTTGCGAGGTTGTTCGTGTTTGTATTCTCAATCCTCTGGTAAGTTCAGGATGAAGTGGAAAGACAAATCCCAGTGCAAACATAAGTGTAGTAAGGAGGGACAACGTGGTTGAGTGTTAGGTACAATAAGGAATCGCAGTAAGGGTTTTGTCATTTTAGTTTGAAAACCTAAAGGTTGGTTGTTGGTCCTTTTGTACGTTCTCTGTTTGTCGGATCAGCCCTCTTTATTTAAGCCACTGGTTGTGATGTAGTAAAGACGATTTCCTCCATCTGTCTCCTGGCTGCAGTTATTATGTCATAATAGGACCGTCATTTGGTTATTACCTTTTTAATGTTTGTACTTTTGAACATATGCACGGGTACACCCTGAGACTTTTGACTCTCAAGAATGGTATTCTTAATGCTATCACTTTAACAACAAGTTGGTACTATGGACTCAGTTGTTAATTCTTCTGAAAGTGATGTCACCCTTTTATATGGGACAGCCCATCACGTTTCCTTTGCTCTTTTCTCTGCGACATGCCTCTGAGGAGGAGGACCAGCTTCACTGTTTTATATCCTGAGTGGGACTACTGGTTGAACAATAAGCTTTTTCTTTACATTCTGCCGATGTAAAGAAGGAGAAAGCAGTTCAGAAATGCACCTTATCTAAATCGACTGCCACTTTTGTAGTAACTTAGTCCATGCTGGTATGATGTAATCCAAGTAGGTTTATTCAGGTAAGTAAACAGGTAGCATAAAATGTTTCATCAGCAGGAGTATAAGTGCTGTAGGACAGCCCCACCAGGAGCACCCTGCTAGCTGTCCAGCCCCATCCACCAACTGTCAGTCAGTCACAGTCAAAAGTTATGTTTATTTAGACCATAGTCTTAAAACAATGCAAATAAATATTTGCGAGTTAAAACATTCTACAGCACTATTTAAACAAAATTCACAAAATGGATACATAGATGAAAAATGGGGTACCAATAAAAACATCACTTCTTTGGGCGGCCCTGCCCTTTAAAAAATTATATACACTTAAGATGAACATTTTCTCTTATAAAAGCTATATAGTTCATTTATTTATAAAATTTCAAAAAAATATTACTCATATGTCTTTAGGAATCTTTGTACTACCTTTATATAGTTCCCTAGAGCGATTGCAATTTCAATATTAGACATTTCTGTGAGAAAGTTAACCGCCTGGGCACACGTTCTTATATCATATTTTAAGAATATTGGACGAAGACATAGTTTACGCTGCTCTAGAATTATTCTACAGTCTAACAGGATGTGCTCTAAGTCACCTTTTGTACCCAGCCTGCACTTGCAACACCCTTTGTGGTCCAACATTTTTAATTTTAATTCTTCGTTTACCAACCACTGGTTAATACCAATTCGCTTTCTTAATATGTCCTGTCTATACCAATGATTCGGTAAGATATCCAGGTAAGGGAACCAGTTTTCATTGGACCAAGAATCCATCATATACTGTACTGATTTTTTCTTAGCCAGGTATTCCATGCCAGTTCTTCTAGACACTTCTTGCCCGTGAAACTTCAAATCACTTTTAGTGCATTCTACTCGTAAGGATTCTTGGCAGAGAACAACCTTTATATACTTACAGGCCTGCACCATTTTCTTCCTACTCGCTTTTGCCCATTTTAGATTCCTAGATTGAATCTCTTTTCTACACCATTTTGCTACTTTCTGGCCTTTCTCATTATCCAGACGTTTCCAGAATCTGATCACTGCTATTTGGGATTGAACCCCCTTAATTCAGATCTTATTGCTTGAATCATTGATGAACATGGCAGGGACAACAGAGTTTTCAGGCATTTTCCTTCCTCCAGGTCCCACACACCTTTACCGCTCAAATAAAGGACTTCTGCACCATAGAGTACTTGTGGGGGTATCATTGCACCGAATCCCATTAACAGCGGTTGGTGAGACATATCCCCGTAGTCGTGGTTAAAAATTTTCAGTCCAGAAATCGATATAAGGGCTTTCGCTTTCTGAGCTTCAAGATGCGTGTGCCACTTTAGGGACTTATCAAACCACATCCCTAGGTAGCGATATTCATTAACCGATTCCAATTTCAGGTCACCTAAAAACCAATTAAACTTAAGTACTTTTTTTCCAAAACATAACATTTTCGTCTTTTCCGAATTTACTGTTAAACATTTCCTTGCACAATATTGACTAAAAGATTTCAGCTTTCTTTGGAGGCCCAATTTAGTCTGGTCTAATATTACCAGGTCGTCTGCGTATAGTAAACAGGGCACTTATTTACCATCCATTCTTGGACTTATATTACCTTCAACTTCTAAACAGGCAGGTAAATCAGATAGAAATATAGAGAATAGCTGGAGGGCCAAGACGCAGCCCTGTCTCAGGCCATTTTTGATAGGTATTTTTGGCGTCAACGACCCCTCAGTATCCTTAATTACTTGTGCCCAATTACCTTGATGTAGTTCTTTTATTATAGCCAGCAGGTCTTTCGGTATGTTTTTATTTATAAGAGTTTCCCAAAGACAGTTCAGATCTACTGAATCAAATGTTGCACGAAAGTCAACAAAACAACAGCAAAGCTTACCATTTTGTTCCGTCCACTTTTGTGCTATTGCCCATAGGACAAAGCAATGACCTATTGTGGAGAGCCCTTCTCTGAAGCCCCCCTGTTCAGTAGGTGCGATTGAGAACTCCTCGACCCAATCATTTAGCCTATTCAGGACTATTTTTGAGAATACCTTTTCTCCTATATCTAAAAGATTGATAAGCCTATAATTTTGTGGCGCATTCATGCTACCTTTTTTATGGCTTGGACTGATTACAGCATCCTTCCAATTCATTGACATTCTACCTTCTGCTAATATTATTTGGAACAGTTGGGAAAACAATCTCACCCACCACTTTATCTGTGACTTCTGTATTATTGCTGGGAGATTGTCTGGCCCTGCTTCTCAGGTTAATTTCTGTATCATTATTGTGCTTTCTACATTCTGTTCGGTGAAATCTGATTTAAATTCTTCCTTTAATGCCTGCCAATGCTGGGGCTCTGCAGCTACGGGATCATCTTGAGGTCCATACAGTTCCTTCAAATACTTCTCCCAAGCTGCCTCGCTAACGACACACTTCATTACTCCTGCTAAGGGAACGGATGCTGCTTTTACCAGCTTCCAAAATTGTCTTAAATTTTTTGTTTCTATTCTAGCAGATTTGCCCAGCTTTTTTCTTTATACGACCTTTTTGCGTCAGTAACCATCTTTTTATACCCGCTTTTCAACTTATTAAGGTAATTTTGCCTTGCTCAGTTGAACTTTTTCCTTAAACTTCCTGTTACTGTCCTTATCTCCCTTTTTTTATTTTGGCAGTGGACAGAAAACCATTTCAGTCGGCTAACCGGGATTTTTGCACATTTTCTTTTATCTTTTTTTAATTCTATCCGGAGACACTGTACTACTTGGTCTATCTTTTCCTCATACCATTCCAGATTTTTACTCCCAGAATCCCCCAGTTCAACCTTATGCTGAAAGGTCTTTAATTTTTCCTGATACTCTTCCATCAGTCTTGTTGTCGCTCGCTTGGGGTAGTCAACTTCTTGTGGGATCACTTTCTCTCTATGTTCCCTCCTTCCCCCGTATACATTCAGTTGCAACGGATTGTGATCTCTGCCTTCACTTTGGGGTATCTTAAATCCCCGTACTAGTGGGAAATTGCAGGCAGGCATAAATACATAGTCAATTGGGCAGTTTTGTGAGCCTATTTTAAATGTCTTCTTTGCCGGGCAATCTGTTTTGAATCTGCCATTCGGGCAGAAGAGAACCTTCGTCCCTAGATAATTTACCGAATCTATGTCCTGTCTCGAGGATTCACAAGCTGGGAACCTGGTATGATTTATTCCATAGGCGTCCAGTAATTCTGTGTGCCAAAGGTCGACCTTCTTTGAATTCAACTTATGGTTAAAATCCCCCAAAATGAGAAACGCGTCTAAAACATGCTTTTCACATAAAGAGTCTATGTCCTCTTTAAAATTTCCCATCTCAATTCCATACTCTGCCACATTCTCCCAATGCATATATACATTTATAACAATTACATTTTCATATTTCTTGTCCTGGGGAAGGAGAGCTAATCTACATGCCAATAACCATTTACTTTCACTTTGATCAAAATTGCATTTCGTATTACTTTTGTCGATATGAGGGTCATAATCCCCCCCGACGGACGTCCAAACCTTTTTTTCTTGGCCGGTCTGTTTAGTTGTAGGTAACCTTCGAAAATAGGGGTTTCGTCGCATAACCAAGTTCCTTGCAGACAGCCAATTTCCGCATTATTCACTAATTTCTTTATATGCTCCTTGTTTTATTTCGTTTCCTAAGCCATTTATAACCCATGATAAGAGACTTAGGCTGTGCGGCACCCCCTCTTCCTATTCCACCTCACTTAAATCACCATCTTCATCCATTACCTCCATATACTTCTTGGAGGGGGCCTCCAAGGCTACTTCTTTGACTCCAGTTACCCCAGGAGTCATCATTTACTGAATTGTTTACCACTATGTTCAGGATACTACCCTCTTCTTCATTATCCCTCAGTATCCTCACCTGTCTCCTACCAAGGCCTGCATGGCACTTTAGGAAGCTACTTCCTGATTGGGTGTTTCTTTTTAGTTCACTCTCTGGGATTAACCTTATTCCTTCTTGGAGTATCTCACTTGCCGCTTTCCCAATGGCCATTTTTACCAGGTCAGAGTAGAGTAGTACTCTTGTTATTTCCTTACCATTTATATTTTCTGTAAAGCCCACCTGTCTCAGATCTTTTGAGCCTATCCCCCTCAGACTTGGACATTTAGAGAAAGAGAGCAGGAATTGCGCCCTATTTAATGGGTTAATTTTCCCTAACTTCTTCCCCCTTTGTCCGGATTGCTCCGGTTCAAGGTATACCCATTTGTTAGTACCAACCTCTAACCCTTTCTTGGGGCTTCTAGATTTCGCTGTCTGCCGTTTATCCGTCCGGTAAGCCCCATTTTACTTTCTACTTCTGCTTTACCTTGAAGATGTGGTACTTCTCCTGGGTTATAATACCTCTGAGAATTACTGGTTTGTCCCCCTAGGGATGGATTTACTATCTGGTTTGCGGTTTTAGTTTTTGGTAACTTCTTTCTTAGGCCCTTACTACTCTGACTCTTTACTTGTACAATTGGGGCATTTCTTTTATCCTCAACTATAGGAGTCTTAGTGGGTACAAAAGTCAGGGCGGAGGAATTTAAACTTAACTCTTCCTCTACCTCCCTTTCCTTCCTTTTTCCCTTTGTTGCTGTTTTAGTTACCCTCTTCCTACTTGTCATTCTTTTAGTATGGACCCTTGCATATTCCCCTCTTCTTTTTATCAGCATTGGGCATTTAGCTATGTATACGTTGTCTGGGGATTCTACTGACTCTCTACCTACATTTTGTTCTGTGGGCTGGGGGGCAACTGCCGGTCTTAACTTATGCAGCATTTGCCATTTAATTCCTACCAGCTCCTCTTCAATCTTTTTTAAATACAACTTTTGCGATTTCAAGACCCCATTATTCAACATTGTTACTTCTAGAATCCCCTGAAGGGTTTTCTGTAGCATCAATAGTAAGTCCATCATTGAGGAGGAGGGTGATGCTGAAATGTCCAAGTCCTCGAGGCTGTTTCTCTCAGGGGCAGCTAGGCTTCCTGTCCTTGATGTATCCTGCTGGTTTAAGATTTTTAGCCCATTTAGATGTTGTGTTAATCGGTTAGGTGAGTCACCCCAAGCAAAGCTTGTTCCTTGGCTTTCATTTCCCAATAACCCTGCATTCTCCAGTTCTGATACATGCATTGAGAATAGTTTTGGAGATGATGATAGTCGCGGTGCTGCTATTTGTTAGTTTTGACTCAGAAGGGAGTGGTTTATTAACCCTTTCGATGCTGATGACGAGCTCAGCTCGTCATCACCCACGGGTGTTGTGTGCTGATGACGAGCTGAGCTCGTCATGGTGCCACTAAAATGGCATTTTCCAGCACAGGGGGGGGGGCGGGGGGGGGGGGAATGGCCAGCAGCCATGTGGTTAAAAAGAATTCCGCCGTTGACTCCTCTGGAGATACTCCCGTACCATTCTCAGTTCGGTGCTCCTCCTCGATTTCCACGGATATTACATGTTGCTCTGACCTTTTATAATGTTTCCCTAAAAGTCCTTTATAGATTTAGTTGCTGAGGGGCTGCCTTTCGGATTAGATGCTGAGGTACAAACATTTTGGGCTTGCAAGGATTTTTTGGTGGCTTTTTTTATTTTTCCTCTTCTTGGGTGCCCCTTTACTATTATCCTCGGGGGTAGCCTGGCTTTCCTGGCTCTCTTTCAAAGTCCTAGACCCCCCCCTGGTAACTCGCTCCTCCCTGGGCTTTCCTCCAAAGCTTCCTTGCGTGATTTTTGCTTCCTCTTCGGAGCCATCGCCCTTTGATTCAAAAATACTCCCCTTTGTTGGACGCTTTTGGCTCTGGATATACAGTATGGGGCGTAATCCTAACTTCACGCCCTGCAAATGCCCCCTAGACGACACCGATTAACAGTTGGTGGATAACTAGAGGGACAATGGGGTACTGCAGTTATTCTCTTATACATACACACTCTTATCTCTATTGTGCCATTTGCCTGCCGAGCCTGCCAAGCTATATTTAAAATTCTCTCTTGTTATCACTGCTCACTGGTCTGATTGCCTCCCCCTCTCCACTTTCCGCTTACTTCCACCGGGACACTCCAGCCGGCGTCTGACACAGCCTAGGGGAGCTGCCACTCCGAGCTCAGCTCCACTCCACCGGCCCCTCCCTCTTCTGGGGGTTCTAGGGGTTCTTTCCCACCCCGCTACGGTCTTGGCGATCCTCTCTTTGCTCTGGATCAGCTCGCCCCCCCCCCCCCCCTCTCCTCCGGGGCAGAAATCTGCAGGAGCGCACCAAGCGCCCAACACCACCTCAGCGGCTTACTAAAGTCAGGCAGCGCTGGAAGGTTCCGGGTGGACTCCGGGTTGGCTCCGGGTGCGCAGCTGCTCCCGTGCCGCTCTGCGCAAGTAACGCCTCGTGACTCGATGCACTCGATAATCCGCAGTCTGGACTCCGCACTCCTGTGCGTTCGGTTCGGTTCTCTCGGCTCGCGGCTGGCTGGCTTGCGATTAGGTAGGCGGGGGCGGCCACAAGAGTGCTTTTACCAACTGTCATTACACATCCAGTCACCCAAAAAGTCCACTCATGGCCCATTCACTAACATTCCATACAGAGCACACGCACACACACAGGCTGAGCAGCTAGGACAAGGTAACATAGGGCATGAATCATAACTCAAGAATACTACATATCTCTTCCCTATTGAACATAAGAATAGCAAAAGCAAAACATAAAACTATAAGCATGAAAGAAAAACTATAAACATGAAAGTACAGCAAACGTAAACAGTCCACAACCCAAAGATGAGGGAAACCCCACCCGCATTACAAAATGGATATGTACTATTACAATAAGAGTCAAAATCCCAGACCCAGGGATGACGGGAACACCGCATCATGAGAGGGTAAGGAACTAAAGACAAGAAGGAAAGATGGATACAGAATACCCATCCCTCTCCACTAATAAAGAAAAAAATAACGTCAAAATGTAAGTTCTCCATGGAAGGAGACTAGTCATGTGGACCAAAGGGACTGACACCCAATATCCTGCCCCCAACTTAAACAAGGGACAACGTGTAAGTTCATATATACACTCCATGTGAGAAAACATGACATGTGGACTAAAGGGACTGAAACCCAATGTTCTGCCCCCACCTTTTACAAGGGACAACAACGTTACGTATATGCTCTCCATGTTAGGAGACAACAAGACGTGGACTAAAGGGACGGAACCCAATATCCTGCCCCCACTTTTAAAAGGGACAACAACATTACGTAAATGCTCTCAATGTATGGAGACAACAAGACATTTGGACTAAAGGGACTGAACCCAATATCCTGCTCCCACTTTTACAAGGGACAACAACATTATGCATATGCTCTCCATGTAAGGAGGTAAACAAGGACAAAACCCTGCACAGCAAAAACAAACGTGCGGCACATGGTGTCTACGCACGCAAGGAAACCAGGAAAAACCAGGACAAAAAAGGAAAAACCCTTAAAGCCCACCCTCATAAAGGGCACAAAAACTCCCAATGTAAAAATTATAACAATACCCATGAACTCCAAAACATGTAAACACTTCCTACATAAATAGGGTAGACTGTGGCAACACTGTAAGAAATAAACTGTACAGAATCTGCAATAATTAGCTAAACTTATCTCACTGTACTTGAAGGTTGTAAGAATAAACTGTACACAATCTGCACTATTTAGAAAAACTTATTTCACTATAACAAAACTTTTAAGATAATTTACAAAACATATATAACCATGCTGGTGAGTGATCTCTCACCCGAATAGCGTGAATGGCAGCATACAAGGCACACTCTAAACGTATGCACCCCAACTGTTACCTGTAATGTAACCAAACCTGGTAACTACAGTCAATAACTGGGGTAGCAACACCATTTATCTGGGAGTGCACTGCAGTTTCCAACAGCTGCCTCCCATCTGTAGCAAGAGCGTAAACGGCCCCTTTTGAGTTCCAATGAAGAAAAGGATGAAAAGTACCTGTGGAAATTGTAGATCATCAAAACTATAGAACACCTCAACCCGAAGAGACGATTTAGACACCACAACGTCCTGTAACTTCATGAGGTTTTCAACAAATTTTATTGAGAATGATGTGGATGGCAAAAGCTCCACAAGAATAATGGAATAATGTAGCCAAACACAAGATGGCGGCACATTTGCCTCCGTAACCCGCCGCATAATAGCAATAATTTATCACATGTTTGGTACTCCTACCGTCTCTGTAAATTAATTTTACACAGGATCGTATGAATAGTTGTGCAGAGTCGAGTGTAGACACCCGCATCGTGCTTTTAATGTAGCAGTAAAGCACTAATCTTGTCAAAACCACACCGCACCTGTGGCACAGGTGCTCACTCATGTTCGTCCATAATCTAACCTGCAGTTTGTTGTGACTTATTGAAGACTCACTCAGTGCAGCATCCATAAAGTAAAAGAAGTGGCTCACTGTATTTGAAGTCTCAGATCTTGTTGTTGTGGCTTCTTGCGACGAGGTACGGCACGTTTGAGTAGGGGCTGTCCGTTGTAATGGACACTGGTGGGGCTGCACGGTGCGCTGTACCAATTTCATTAGTTCCCTTTATAGCATAAAGTGTTTCAAGTGATCTTCATGTGTGGCCATTAGTGACTCATAGTTGTTGTATCTTGTCCTTGTTGTCTGTGCCTGTGCCTGTTGTCTACTCCCTGTTGTAGCTTCTTCCCAACATGTTGTAGAAGGCATCTTTAAGTTTCTTCAGACCACTTGTACCAACCGTAGAGCGTGGGGACATCTTGTACTCAACGCCAAAATTGATGTACTAACTTAGTCCACGCTGGTATGATGTAATCCAAGTAGGTTTATTCAGGTAAGTAAACAGGTAGCATAAATGTTTCATCAGGAGGAGTATAAGTGCTGTAGGACAGCCCCACCAGGAGCAGCCTGCTAGCTGCTCAGCCCCATCCTCCAACTGTCATTACTCATCCAGTCACCCAAACATTCCACTCATGGCCCATTCACCAACATTCCATACAGAGCACACACACACAGGCTGAGCAGCTAGGACAAGGTAACATAGGGCATGAATCATAACACAAGAATACTACAACTTTGTATCAAAATATGCTATGCTTAGGCACAGAAAGACCCTTCAGAGGCCATCTAGGCTTATTCTACAGCCCATCCAGAGTCCTTACCCCCCACAAACCCTGCCCCATTAGCTGCATTACTACACTCTGACCTGTCGGCAATACACACCCTCTTACCTCCCAGATCAGGAACAATGGTTAGGGCTAATGAGACTAGGGGTGGATCCATCTTCCAAAGTACAGCAGGCTCTGTGCTGCTGAGCCCAAGGAGGTGACAGGCAGGCCCTCACCTCCATGCTTTTGTGACCACACCCTGAATACCAATCAGCCATGCAGGCCTATGCTGGGGCCATAAGTGAGAGCACTATCTTGCATTAAGGCTCTCATGGCACACAGGTGCAGGGCAGAGCACCAACTCACAGAGGACAAAGTCTGAACTGTCTCCTGGTACATGACACCTGAACCCGTGCAAGTTGTACCTTCTCTCCATGTCTTGTGTGACTCAGCATCCTGCCCTAAACACATATGTTTTGTTATTTGTGGGAGCTTTGATAGCTCTGTGTCTAGTGCTTCAACAGTAAAAGCACCACATTTACAAAACATTGCTGCCCCCAGGGCGGTCAGTCCCCAATACACACTTCTCCTACCTTGTGCCCTCTGCTCCTCCACACCAATGTGCAATCTCACATTAGCAGCATGTAATGTGACAAGGCAATCCCATCTTGCATAGCATTCTAACCATCCTCAAGCCGTACAAACCCCCTACCTCCCCACCACCACCTCCCCCTCACCCAGCCTCAACTCAATGGGGAGGGAAGCCACTCGGCGCCCTACCTGGGCCGATTTTGGCCCCAGAAACCCCCTCCCAGGAGCCCAGGTATGTTTCCCTTGGTGCTCTGGACCCTACCCAGGGTGCACCCAGTGTGCTAAGGGACTGCTGGAGGAGCCTCAAAGCTCCACACTCGTAGCCGGCTCCTCTCCCCTTGCGGTACCATTATTGCTACTGCATAGAGGGAACCGCTGGAAATGCAGCTCCCTCTGTGCCAGAGCAATAGTTTAATCTCTTTGCCTACCTGCATCTCTTTCACTGCTCCTGCCGGCTGGAACTGGAGTGTTTGCTTTTGCTTAATGGGAGCTGTCAGCTCCCGCAAAGCAAAAGCAAACAGCTTTGTCCCAGGGGTGGGCACCTCAGCATATAGCGTGACCTGGCCCTGGGGGGCGGTGGTCCCCTGGGTCATTTCATGGCTCCAGGGGGTTAGCCGCGAGGCCCCCTTTCTTCTCTGCACGGACTGGCCCCGGGGAGATGGTGGTTCCCGGGACCATATGTGGCCCAGGAGGGGCACCCTGTGTAATGTTTATTTTAGACCCGGGCGGTGGTGGTCTGCAGTGCCAGGGGGGTCTGCGCAGTCCCCCCGCTATCATTTTATTATTAAAATTAACCTTTGAGAGGTGGTTGTCCCTGGGGCATTTTTAAGCCCTTGGACTGAGGCCCCGTGCACCCCCCTCCCATTTTTTATTAAAAGCGGCATGTCTCCAGGACCTTGCCAACCGGGGGCTGCAATTAGACCAAGCGCAGGAGACTGCGTTTGGTTTTTGTTTATTTAGAGTTCATGGCAATATTCACGAATATTTCATGAAAATCGCTGTGAACTTAAAAAAATGATTTTTTTGCCCTGTCGGGCTTGGGGGTTCCGGTATTTCTACCCCGTCCCCTTTCCTTTTTTTCACCTTTTTTGGGGGTGGGGGGGGGGGGGGGGGGGGGGGATCAACTGAAGCGGAGTTCCAAGATGGCTGCCAACACTTCCTGGTTGAAGTGTTGACAATCAGAGCTCCTCAGATGTTTGCACAAGTTCGTTCGTATTCGTTAAGGCTTGGCGATTGTAGATACGCAAATTTGGATTGCCTTTAATTTCTCATAAGCTACTGAACGGATTTACAATAAAATAACAGAGCGTGATCTGCATAACCAAATCTACCCTTTTGCCAAATTTGGTGTAATTCCGTCCAGCAATTTGGGTTTTAGTCCTGTTCAAAGCTCCAAAGGGAATTAATATAGGAAATGCACTTTTCTTTTACACCCCACCCGTGGAATGCAAAGCAAATGATGGTCAGTGGAACTCAGTGCTCGCCATGGAACGTATGGGGTGCATAGTCCCTGCAGGATTTCAGGGCCCAGGTCGTGTAAAATCTTATGTATAGTGCATAGAGTTTTAAACTGAACTTTGTTTGATTGGCAGTCAATGAAGATAACGAAGAAGGTTGGAGGTATGGCAATGCTTTGGTAGGGCAAAAAGAGTACGTGCTGCTGCATTCTGTACCCGTTGGAGTCGCGCAGTAACTGTTTTATTCACGCCAAGCAAGAGCCCATTGCAGTAGTCTAGGCGCAATTGAACAACAGATTGAACAATCAGTTGGCGGGTAGGGGCATCAAAAAACCCCAAGATGGGTCTTAGGCCATGTCACTGACCATGTCATGAATGATGTAATATGTGACATAATCAGCAGTGGATTGCGGGTGCGCGAAATATAGTTAGTACAACTAACTATATAGGAGCAATTTCAATGTTTTTTTAAATGCTAATTCCTAACTATATAAGGCCTGAAACCTATCGTGTTTTAAGTGAATTTGCAAGGTTTTTAAAAACCTAATTCCTCACTATATAAGGCCTGAAACCTATGGTTTTGTAAGTGAATTTGCAAGGTTTTTTAAATGCTAATTCCTAACTATATCGGGCGTGAAACCTATATTTTTTTCAATAAATGTCAAAGGTTTTGTAAATGCTAATTCTATTAGCAGATAACAATTATATATGTTATTATCCTTCTGGGACCACCTGAGCATCCATCTTGTTTCTCAGGAGAAGTGAGGCACAAGAGAGCACAAAACAAGAGTGGAAAACGCGAAAAGGGGGCAGGGTTGAGACCCCCTGACCCCCTAGCCCTTCTCAGGGTGTCCCAGAAGGACCACCAAGTGCAAAAAAAGTATTATTTTTTTTTAAATCGCGGGGTACCCCGCGATTTATTTATTTTTTGCCCTTGGGGGTCCTTTTGGGACCCCCTGAGAAGGGCTAGAGGGTTGGGGGGTCTCTACCCTGCCCCCTTTTCGTGTTTTCCACTCTTGTTTTGGGCTCTCTTGTGCCTCAGTTCTCCTGAAAAACAAGATGGTGGCCAACACTTCCAGGTTTGGACAGTTTGGAATGTTGACAGTCGACTGCCAGCCAATCAGAAACTCGCTCGCGCACGTAAGGGTACGCCAAAATCCTGGAAAATTACACACAGATTCCTCAATCGGCGCCAAAGTAATTCCCAATAGAATGTTGAGCGCATATAGATATATAATTTGATCAAATTCAATTTTCTCAACAACTACTTGAGGGATTTTCACCAAATATAGAAAAGGCACTACTGCATACCTGTCCCTACCATTTTGCCAAGTTTGGTGTAATTCCGTTCAGCCGTTCGGGCTGTAGCCGTGTCTAAAGGTCCCATAGAAAATGCCATTTTAAAAATTTCAAATTAAATTTTCTCAAGAACTACTGGAGGGATTTTCACCAAACATAGCAAAGGCACATCTGCATACCAGGCCCTACCATTTTGCCAAGTTTGGTGTAATTCCATTCAACCGTTCGGGCTGTAGCCGTGTCTAAAGGTCCCTATGGAAATTAACATGAGGAAAACACGTTTTGGGACCCCCCTTTCGGCCCCCGCTTGACGAATCCCCCCGAAATTTTCAGGGAAGGAGCGGAGCGGAGCGGAGCTGGCCAAAATCCTGGAAAATTACACACAGATTCCTCAATCGGCGCCAAAGTTATTCCCAATAGAATGTTGAGCGCATATAGATATATAATTTGCTCAAATTCATTTTCTCAACAACTACTGGAGGGATTTTCACCAAATATAGAAAAGGCACTACTGCATACCTGCCCCTACCATTTTGCCAAGTTTGGTGTAATTCCGTTCAGCCGTTCTGGCTGTAGCCGTGTCTAAAGGTCCCATAGAAAATGCCATTTGAAAAATTTCAAATTCAATTTTCTCAAGAACTACTGGAGGGATTTACACCAAACATACAAAGGGCACTGCTGCATACCAGTCCCTATCATTTTGCCAAATCTGGTATAATTCAGTTCAGCCGTTCGAGCTGTAGCCTTGTCAGAATGTCCCTATGGAAATTAACATGGGGAAAACACATTTTGGGACCCCCCTTTTTTCTCGGCCCCCGCTTAACGAATCCCCCTGAAACTTTCAGGGAAGGAGCGGAGCGCAGCGAGGCGCATTTAAGGAAAATTACAGGCAGAACCCTCAATCGGCGCCGAAGTTATTCCCAATAGAATGTTCGGAATTTCCTATGGTAACTAGGTCCTAACTATATATACCTACTGGCGACCGCCAGTAGGTAATACATATATATATAATTTGTATATATATATTTGTATGTAGATGTTTGTATATCAAAGCAAACACTAGGGAATGATGGTCTGAGTATTGAAACTTTTCAGACACTCGCCCCCAGTCACACATCTGGCTTGAACCCATCATCGTTCTTTAGCTCACTTTGCCACCCCAGTTCGGACCCAGCCATATGCAAATCTGTCTTGACTCTGTTCATCATGGGAACAGTCCAGTTGGGACCCAGCCATATGCAAATCAGTCTTGACTATGTTCATCATGGGAACAGTCCAGCCCGAACTGCCACGCCAGGTCTTCCCTGGACCAGAAACAACCATCCTGGGACCGGCTTCTGGGTAACACCCCTCATCAGCCAGGCTAGCTTGAGTCCAGTGGCAAAGTGAGCAAGGGAGGGACCCACATCTGGGCATACCCTGCCAACTTGGGCAAACACAGCAAACACAAGGAGATGATGGATGGAACACTGAAACTTTTAAGACACTCTCCCCCGGTCACAGATCTGGGTTGAATCCATCATCGTTCTTTAGCTCGCTTCGCTATCTCAGTTCGGACCCAACCATATGCAAATCAGTCCTGTTTGTATATCTATGTATCTGTGTCTGTATATAGATACACCTATACTTCGTTCTGCAAGCTACACAAACGCTTGCTGTTCTTTTCCTCCTGTGAGTTATACATTGTTGCCGATTTCTGTAGTGTTACCACTCGTCTTGGCAACTTTTTCTCAGTACAATAAATCGTTTTTTTTTTGCCTTAGACAGATGTCTGTTCGGGCATTATTCAGTGCTCTCTCCATTGTGGATGGTTTCTTGGATTCCTTCTCCTGGTTTGGCTTTTATATGTCACTGCTGACCATAGTCAGACCCTCTCATCGGAGCGCTCTGTATTCTGTTTCTGTTGAATGTTCTTTTCAGACACTTTTTTTGTTTGTTCCTTTGCCATGGGAAACACTGTTTCCCTGCTTTTCAATGTCTGTATGGCTTTAGTTGCCTTGATTCTTGCCACAGTTCTTTTTTTATTTTTATTGAGTTTTTTAACAAAAGAAATACTGAGAAATAACATTGCAACAAAGTTACAGTTTTACATACAGTTTCATTTAGGTATGTGCGGTGGGTACATATTGTAGGTGGCTTGCCACACTTCTTAGGGTGAAGAGTATCATTTTGTTCACTTGAATTCCTAAGAGCATCTAGTTTCTTCTGCATTGTTATAGACCGGATACTACTATTAAGGGATTTTTGGCAAGACCATTTTGCAGACCCTCCACCGCGTATGGTTTTGCTATGGTATGTAATTCAGAGGTAAGGAATCTGAGGTAAGATCTCTCTATCAGATGAATAAGTTAGTTACCTTGGGTAACACCTTATCTAGTAGAGACAGGATCTAGCTGCAGATTCCTTACTGACCCTCCCATTCTCCCTGTTCTGTGAACTGGTTTCTTTTTACCTAAAACATACTTTTCTTGGCATTGTGATTCCTTTTGTTTCTACTTCGTACTTGTTTGGCACAAAGTTGTCTCTTTTTTGGCACACTTTTTCCACGGGCAGTTTCTACAAGTGACTCTGTGTTTTTGGAGAGAAACCCACATCCGGGGAGGACTTATATGGACCTCATTAATGTCACATCTGGTGGTCGCCATAACTACGGAGTCACATGACGCCCTCTACTGACGTGCAAAGGTACTGCTGTAAAAAACTTCTGGATCCAGGCTGGCACCTGGGCCGAATTCAAAGGTAAGCAATCTGCAGCTGGATCCTGTTTCTACCAGATAAGCCATTACCGAAGGTAAGTAACTCATTCTTCAAGACCTAGTCTGGTGATGGGAGATTCAGGAGATGAGGAATATGCTGTAGGATATATCATCCACCAGCAACATTGTCATGGAAAGGGCGCTAACTTGTTTGTTACATTTTTGGGGTGGAAGCTGCAGTATGGTCACAGCCTTATCACACAGATGTCTGATAATGTGGATACAATTTGACTCTTTTCAGCTTGCCGTAACTATTGGACTAGCAAACTGGGTACTTACTGATCAATGGTAGGCTTATGATGTTTCAAATATGACCATTCTTTTCTTTTCAATGTCAGCTGCCTGGCTTTTAAAAATGTTCCTTTTTACAGTGCAGATGTGTCTGGGTCCTGTTTAGCAGGCCTATAATAATGGAAGTGAAAAAATGAGGGATATACGCAAGAGTAATTCCTCAGAGGACGACATTTGTGACTACGAAACATAAGGACTCATAATGATAATTATTCACTGGAATACAATTATGGTATTATAATAAAAGCAGGAGCCTTGAGAAGACTTGAAGTTCTTTTAATGACACCCATCCTCACAGTTTATCATTGGTGTCCATTTGCCGCAATATAGAAGCCCTACTTGAAGTGAGTAAAAAATAACATTTGAAGCTAGTAATGTCCAACTTTGGCCCAGTAGGGTTAACTGCATGCCAGAGGTGTGGGCTGTCCACATAAGTGAAATTCATTTAGGTAAAATCTGGCCTGGGCCTGGTTCTCTTAGATCTCTGTTGGACACTTTGTTTTAAATAAATATTACATAGACAAAACACAACTTATTTCCTTCGCTAAAGAAAACCCAGATACCATGAGTAAAATGAATGAGGTATAATAATACATATTGTAGGAAGGAGAAGGCAGCTACATCCAGAAAATTCAGGATTCAGTGAACAAGCACTGAATCCTGATGGTGTATGCACATCAGAAAAGAACAAGGTCGCTAACTGCATTGGTGGCGCACGGCTGCATTGGATGAGAGAACTCCATCTACAGATCCAGTTTGTCTGTGGTAACTTATAACGAAAAGCACTGTAGAAGAATTCCCAGACCATACACCCAACACCAACAACATACTACAGTGCCATAGTGCCATATACTGTTGTCCAGGAAGCCATGACAAGGTAGTACAGGGCGGTGGAGCACTGCGCTGCTCCAATGGCTATTATTGTGCGTGTCATGACATATCACTGAGACATTTTCCCTGGAAGTCTCACCATGCTAATGCTCACCAGTGAGAATGACTGGACTTGTGGTGCCTCACCACAAACAGATATTCTGGAAGCGGGCCTCAGTGAGTACATAATAAGCTGCGCCTGGCAGAACTTTAAATCCCAAACCTGGGCAAGCATTCTACAGTTCTCGTGATATATGTGCCCTGCACATACAGATGGCACCCTCGGTTGTACAGATGATACACTAGCGTGTGAATGAAATGCTTTTGGGCCGCCCCATCTATTCGATGTTCCCCCAAACGGAGGCAACTCACTGGTAGGTCACTGATATCCATGATGATTCAACAACATATCCCTTGTAACTGGACCCATTGTGCCTGAAGGACAAGCTCTGACTTGCATTACATGTGAGGCAGTCTGGTAACCCTCCCATCACATCACTCCTACAGATTCCTGAATTCCCATTTCATCAAAACCTACCAGGCAGTTGCTCTTTTCTGAAGTCTTGTTGGGAAGTAAGCATCACCTCATCAGCAACAGTCCAAAGTGTATACAATAATGAAGAAAATATTAGCAGTTAATACAAGGATGGGTAGTATGAATTTAACAACGGCTGAGATGTACTCTGACATTAAATCAATGCACAAAGACCTCCCATCCCAATGATTATACATCACTTTTAAGAGACTTGAAGAAGTACTTGGAGTCACTAGATTTCCAGAGAGTGCCTAGGATCCAATCAAGTAAACAAACTGATCTTGTCCCGTTAATGCATGCCTCTTGCATCACCAACATGTACACACCATACACCTAGTGCCAAAGAAGCACTGTGGCCTGTTTTTGATTGCTGTACAAACTATGCATATCTTGGAGCTGAAATTCAATGTGGCTCAATTCTTAAACCTCTTTTTGGAGACGTTTGTGCGAGTTTGAATTTTTTAACCACTTTGACTACGTACGAGAGAAAACCGATTTATAGCAGTTCCCATTCCCAAAAGCTTCCTACATCTGAAAATGAGAATGAAGCACTCCACTGCCACGTGTCCTGAATGGGTGAGTTTGAACTCCACATCCAACCTAGACGGCGCCACGAAAACATCAGCAAATATTATTGGGACGCATGGCTGACCGTCCATGCGGTTTTACTACGTACCTTTGATGACAGAACCACCATAGTCATCTTAAAGTTCTATTACACCATGATTGCAGGCAGTTTATCTCGGTCTGCTCTTGCAGCTGCAGTAAGCAAAGCATGGAAGAACCAGTGTAGAAGTTGGAGGAAGTCTAGATGACGAAGGCAACTGGAAAAAAAAGACAAACCAGTTTGCCTAATGGCTGCATGCTGTGACGATAGACGTTAAACTTGGCAGACATTATAGAATGGTAACATCCTTGTTTAGCTTTAAATCCTGAGCCAGTTGCAAAAGCAGACTGTGTCTAATAATTAATATTAATGGAAAGAAACAGTAGGTGTGGGCACAAAACAACATACCACAACGGAACTTGATGCAACATAAACGCCAGTGCCGTGGGGGGAAACATACTTCAACAAACACCAGCGCTGATAGGTTTTGACAAGGTCATGTGATGCGGAGGACGCCCAATGGTGGAGCAAGTATGTTCTGTGATGTGAGGTGACTCACACAGAAGTAATGGAGGAACGACCAGGAGAAGCAATGAGTGTATACGCCATTGGAGGCAACCAATCACACATAGACTGGACAATTATCACCAATGCACCAATAAATAGGCAGCATTTCTGAATGCCATATAAAAGAACGAATGGAAATCAGTGGGTGTACTTGAAGCCCACAGAGGAGATACAACTGATCATCCTGGCAGCGCAAACGCTGTCTAGGCTCGACCTAAATAGGAAGATTTGGGCCAGGCAAAAGGTTAATTTTGCCAGGTTGAATCTGCAGTTTAAAACTACATTGCAGACTACAGTGGCAGGCTGGAGACCTGCTTTACGTTAGCATGTGGCACAAGGGATGCTGCAGCCCTCTAGTAGCAATTCATTTATGGCCTCTAGGTACATGTATTACCATAGACTAGGGACTTTCAAGTAAATTGGATGGAACAATCCAGTGTATATCGATTTTACCATATTTACGTGAGGGAGTACAAGCACTTTACCCCTGGTTAGTAGGAGTAAAGTGCACAGAGTCCTAAATGCCAACAAAAATAGTTCAACAAAGGAAAGCAAAAATGTTTTTGTTTGTTTGTTTTTGGAGTTTTATATAGCGTGAACTAGATCTGAAGGTATCAAGAGCGCTTTGCACGAGCCCAGGTACGTTACAGACGGACACATTAATTTTTAACACGGGGAGATTAAGTGATTTGACCAGAATCACAGGATGTTGAGCGTCACGGCCGAGACTCGAACCCAGTTCCCCAGCTTCGAGGTAGACTGCCCTAGCAATTAGACCACATCCTCGCCCAAAAATGTAGGGTGACTCTGCAGAAGGGGCCGTATCGAACACATTCAATGCGTCTTAGATGAAGGCAGAGTTTGCCTACTCATTTTCTTTGATCTATAAGCAGCTTTCAACACTCTCAACCCTAGAAGGTTCCTCAAGATGCAGAACATCTGAATGCATGTCGGTTATAAGGTACTCAGGTGGTTTACCTCTTTCTCACTAATTTTTAACACCTCATCACAATGGTTCCCTAACACCTACAGTTCCAACACAGTCACCTGTGGTGTCCCCTGTGGTGTCCCCCCACCCCATCCAGGACTTATACTAGTACTGATGATGTTCACTATTTACATGGAACCATCGAAAGAACTTAGACGGAAATGGAGGTAAGGATCCACCAATGCTCCGATTACGCTCAGATCTATTTGGAAATGTACTTCTCTAAAATATCTAAGCCCCATAAGCATGCATGGAAAGCTTTATAACAGTATGATGTTAGAACTGTCAGCGTTAGGGTGGTTTTCCCTCCAAGCATTTTGTCTTTACCCCTCTTATTTTTGCTGACTTTGTTTTTGTGGGCCTTAGGACTCTGTGCACTTTACTACTGCTAACCAGTGCTAAAGTTCTTGTTCTCACTCCCTAAAAACATGCTAAAATTGGCTTCAACCCAATTGGCATATTTGATTTACTTAGTAAAGTGGTACACCAAATATGCTGGGCCTTTAAATGTAATGGTACTAGTAGGCCTACGACACTTATTATGCCACCTACTTAAGTAGCCCTGTGAAACATGTCTTAAGCCTGCCATTGCAGCCTGCTAGCAGTTGTAAATTTCTAAATCGACTTTGCAAAATAACCTCTTTGCCAAGCCTTAAATTCAAATCTTAATACATATGTCACCCTTAAGGTAAGCCCAAAATATCCCCTAGGGCAGGAAGCATTATAATTCAAAAGTGAGATATGTACATGACCTAGTAGGGAAAAACTCCTAAAGTTGTTTTTCACTACTGTGAGGCCTACCTCTCTCCTATTGTGAGGTTACCTTATTAAATTTAATAAGCACTAACATTTGAATGGCAACAGGTAGGAAAGGTATGTTAGGTGTCTGAGAAAATCTAATTTAAAAACCTCTTTAATGGTAAAGTCGGATTTTAACTCACAATTTTGAAAATGCCACTTTTAGAAAGTTAGGAAAGAAGGGGGGTGAGGCCCATAGGACAGGAACCAGGTAGGGCCATCTATAAATGCAACAAAGGGGAAGGGACCTGGTATCCTAGTTAATTCAAACAATTTATTCATTACAACAACCACACTATATTCTTTTGGGTGGTTGGGTTATTTATTTATTTAACCTTTTTTAAACAACTCTTTCTTTTTAGTTATATAAGGACTTCGCATCCTTCTAGTCAAAGACATATCAAATGACATTTACATATTTGCAAACATTTACAATTTTCACCACATTATACATTACAAACAGTTTTCACAAACATGAATACACCACCATTTTACACGTACATAAATATAACACTAAACGAATGTATTAGAAAGTTGGCATTTTCCTGCCCTATTTGGTGCCTGCAGCCTGTTCCTGGGCCACATGCCTAGGTGTGAGTGGCAGCTCACCCTTATATATAGCCTCCCCGACAGCTGCATAATAAAGGGATTGGACATCTCAGGCAGAATGGAGGGGGCAGATATGGTCACAGCCCCGCTTGCAATAGGCTGTGTCCTGTACACTTACAAAGGTTTTTACTGTGGCTATTGTGCCTATAGCCTGGCTGGAGCTAGGGCGGGGATGCAGAAAATTCCAAGCACTCCTGAAAGGGAGTTCTAAACACTTCTAATACAAAGAAGGCACCAGGTATGAAAAGGAACCCTCAGACCCAATCTTCAGTTCACTTTTTGGACCAGCTGATGGCCTGCTGCAATGGCCTGCTTTGTAGTTAAAGACTGCTTTTCTGCCCCAAGGACTTCTCTACTGCCTGAAACCTGATATTCTCCCCAGAGGTCTGCGTTGCTGCTTGAGCCCTTCACATCACTGTATTCATTTATTTAGAAGTTTGTAAAGCGTGTAGCTACCTCCAACGGGGGTGACCCGGCGCTGAGGCAGTCGGCTGATTACAGCCATGGGAGGGACTAGGTGTTGGTGAAGAACCAGGTTTTCAAGGCACGACAAAAAGTAAGTTCTGTCTCCGATAAGCGGATGGAGTGAGGCAGGGCATTTCAGAGTTTAACGGTTCACACCGCGAAGACACTGCTGCCTGTCCTTGTCTTACGAATGCGGGGAATGACGAGGAGACACAGATGGTTGGATCTCAGGGCCCTGTTGTGATGGTAATGCTGGAGTCTGGCTCTCAGGTATGCCAGGCCCAGTCCCCTGGTGGCTCTGAATGCCTGGGTAAGAGCCTTAAATTCAATGCACTGGATCACAGGTAACCAGTGTAGGTTTCTCTGTGAGGAGTGATTGAGTGGTGGAAAGGTATCTTGCAGATAATTCTGGCAGCAGCGTTTTGGACTATCTGCAGACGCCGAGTCAGATAGGTGGGGCGACCCAGGTAGAGACTGTTGGCGTAGTCCAGGTGAGATGTGATTAGTGCATGGACTACTGTTGTTCGACACTCCAAAGGAAGGAAGTGGAGGGATTTCCACATTGTGCGTAGCTTCCCAAAGCATGAGGAAGAGACTTGCCTGATTTGGGTTTTTCAGGAGAGTTCATTGTCGAATCTGAAACTCTGATTTCTCACTGAGTCAATGGGCTCAGGAGGAGGATTCATCTCCTGTGGCCACCCAAGCGCAGGGGGTAGGCTTTGGTTTTAGCCGAGTTAAGCTTGAGACAGTTCAGTGTCATCCAGGACGAGATGTTACTCAGCATCTTCTGAAGTTAGCAAAAGCAGCTTCAGATTGCTCCTCAAAGGAGAACACCAGTTGGGTGTCATCCCCGTAGGAGACCACCATCACCCCACAGGATAACACCAGCGCCATAAGCGGTGAGGGGTAGGTGTTGAAAAGAAGAGGGCTCAAGGCAGATCCCTGGGGAACCCCACAAAGCAGGGGTTTCTCGACAGAGATAATAGGGCGGAGAAAGACTTGTTGTGACCGGTTTCCCAAAAAGGACCAGACCCAGGACAGGGTTGTGCCATGAATACTCAGGTCTCTTGGTCTATCCATAGGAATGGAGTGGGCAACTGTGTTAAATGCCGCTGACAGGTCGAGTAGCACAAGCATAGCTGCTTGGACCAGGTCAATACTATCGCGGACACTCTTCAAGGGCGGCGGTCTCTGTGCTATAGCCCACTCTGAAGCCGGACTGGGAGTCATGAAAATGATTCCAAGACTGTAGATTATTGGAGAGTTGCTCTTGGACTATTTGTTCGAGAATTTTTGCCAGTGCCGGTAGTAGGGAGATGAGTCGGAAGTTTTAAAATACAGCAGGGTCGGCATCTGTTTTTTTGAGGATCGGCAGGAGATAGGCCTGTTTCCACACTGCTGGGAAAATTCCTGATCTCAAGGAGGAATTCCAGATCTTATTTAACGGGGCATTGATGCAAGGTGCCAAGAGTTTAAAAAACTGGACCAAGCAGGGATTGCCAGGTGACCCAGATTTGCAAGTTAGATGTTTTTGCAGAGAGGCATCAAGAGAAAGAGGGTGGAATGTGGTCCGCGAATCATTGTTGTCGGGCGAGACAGTGGGCTCTGAGAAAGTCTGTGGGGAGGCAAAGGTGGTGTGAATAGCTTGGATTTTGTCTTGAAAAAAGTCTGATAGTCCAGTGCAGAGGGAAGCGGTGGGGAGAACCGTACTGACAGTGACCTTGAACCCAGAATTTCCAGAGTGACTCCAAGGGCTAGTTGGCTAGCCTTCTAATCAGAGCCTCAGGGACAGAAAGGGTTCCAACCATCTTGACCCTGCACCTGGACCCAGCCTAAGTATTATTATTATTATTATTATTATATTTCTTATATAGCGCCAGAATCGACCCCCGAAGGGGTATCTCCGCGCTTGCCTTGGGAACCCGTCCTGGTTTTTCCCTGTGAGATAGCCCCTACAGGGCATCCCCAAGGTGAAAGCCAGGCATCCCGCCGCAGGGGGCCGTTGTGGAGATTAAGCAAGCTTAATGCCCAGAGTTGCAGAGTGTGAACCCATGATTAGGTCAGGCACCGAAGCGAGAATTATCGAGTCCGTGGACATTTGAGCTCAACACCCTGCCGCGTCGGGAATCGAACCCTGGTCCCGGGTCTGACCTCTGCTTCAGGGTCTGCCTGCTCTAACCAGTGAGCCACACTTCTCCACTAAGTGAGTCTTGACCGACCTTCCAAGTGGACCCTTGGAAGTAGAGCTAAAGGAGCCCAGATAGCCCAAATACAAAACTTGGGACTTAAAAAGTTTTTGTCCCCAAACTACTCTGAGAACTAAGAGAAGACCAGAGCCGCCCTGCTAAGCGATCCACCCAAGGTGCATCACTGGTCAGTCTGAATTGGTGCCAGCTCCTGCTACGTTTATTTCCACCGCAGCAAATCCTGTTCCGCGACTCCTCGCAGAAGGCTTTTCATGCCTTGCAGAGCTCTCGTTGGCTACAACCTGCAGCTTCATCCCGCTGGAGATTTTCGCCTTTCAAAAAAGAGTAAGTCCAAACAAAGGATTCTTCACCACAACTTCAGCCAGGGGCTCCCCAAAAAGGACGGCTCCACCTTGGCCTGCTGCCTTGCCCCGCTGCACTTTACCGTCACAGACATTTTTTCCATGAAATTTCTTGTAAGCTAAGGCTAGCTGAGACCGGGCTCATTCCACATTTTGTATCCGACCTCCGTGCAATCTTGGTTGGTCACAACTCTCAATTTTTGATCCAGCCTCACATGACTAGGTGTGCGTGGTTGGTGCTTTTATCCTTTAGGTGCTAGATTTCATTTTAGACTTAAAAAATTCATATGCCTGGTTCTACTGTTTGGAATTTTAGCATTTTTGTGTAAAATAGTTTATTAAAATGTACTCTATTTTTCTAAATTGGTGTGGGATTTATTTTGTGTTGTGTTTTCACTTAATTACTGGATCTGATAGAGACGTCTAGCCGCAGATTCCTTAACTTAGAATATTCCCAGGCGTCAGACTGGATCCGGAAAACTTTACGCAGCAGCACCTCTGCGCGGCAGGTCGGCGCCGCATGGCTCTGCCCTGACGTCGACCAGGGACGTGACGTCAGCGGAGCCCTATATTCCCCTCCTGGCGCGCTGATGTCAGTTTTCTTCTTTTCCGCGTCCCAACTCGGATCCTGGAAGACCAGCGGTTCCATGGCCTGTTTTTGGGCCTTCTCGACGCCTTCGGCGTCACGGAACAGTGTGCAATGCCTTCGGGCTTTAAGGAGTGTGAAACCTGTGTGCGCCAGATGTCTGTCACGGACCCGAACGCCATCTGTATATGGTGCCTGGGAGTGCACCACGACTCCAAAGAGTATGACGCCGGTCAACAAATGAAACCTAAGTCCTTGAGGGAGCGCTGTATGAAATTGCTGGCGGCACGGCTGTCCAGCCCTTCACCTTCGCGCCGCCGTTCTCTCTCTGGGGATCGGGCCCGTTCCCGAAGTCGTTCCCGCGGACGTCGTTCAGAGGCGGGTAAGCACCAACATAAGTCGGGGAGGTCTTTCTCCCATACGCGTGACACTGGCACCCGTTCCTCTCGCTCCTTGCCAGGCACGGGCTTCCGGCAGTTGTCTCCTCTGTGCCCTCCCTTCCTGGGAGTTAGAGGGGCGCGGGCCCAAATGGAGGCTTATTCAAAAGCACTTCACTCTTACTTTGGGTCACCCTCTCTCCCTGGTGCTCCTTCGGGTCCCACAGAGGTGGAAGGCACTCATGTTGGGTCCTCGCCAGTGGATTCGTTGTTGGCACCGCCTGTGTGCAGCGACTCAAGTTCCGGAGTCGATACGACGCCGACGGGACACGGCCCAGAGGGCCATCCTAGTTACCCGTCCAGCCCAACCCTCAGTCACCGACTAGCCCTGCGCGGCTTCTAGCGCTAACGTTTGAGGCAGCGCCGAGCTCGGTACTCTGCCGACGTTTTTCCTCCCCGCATGTTGCGGTGGGATCGCCGTCGGAAGGCGCTCAGGCCGAGTCCCCTCTGGAGGTCTTCGACGTCAAGATGACTCTGACTCGGTGCCAACGTCTACGCCTCCTCTTTTGCATGAGGTTGACAATCCTCTCGACTACTCAGACGTCGATGCGACTCCCACACTGCGTCGGTCGACGCCGGTGCCGGCACCTAAGCATTCTCTTTTGCAAGAGGTTGACGTTCCTCTGGACTTCCCGGGTCCGAGGTCGCTAGTGTTGTGTGGCCTTTGGATCAGCCTCTGGCTCCTCCGCTTTTACTGTCTAGTGGACGGGTTAGTCTCCAACCGTCTCCTACCGACGTTTATTGTCGCCTCCCAGGATGGCGACTGAGGTTAGTGCTGCCTACGCATGGGCTATTCACAGGGCGGCAGCTATTCTTCGATTTCAGCCCCCTGTGATTTCCCTGCCTTCTGATCCTTTACTGGATCTTCTGCACATGGAGCCTATTGAGGTGGAGCCTTTGCTGCCCTTTGAGGTATCTATATTTGACATCATGCTTGGCATATGGGCGAGGCCCTCCTCTGGAGACCCTGTTGATTGGGCCATTGCTCGTCAACACCGTCCTGCCCCGGATGATCCACTCTGCCTGTCCCTTCACCCTAGAGCTCAGGGTCTAGTTGTTCAAGTGGCTTTTGACTTGCAGCCTTCCTCCGCTTTGCCATTGTTACGTCCCGCCAGGGAGACTAGGTGGCTGGACACATGTGGCGCCAGCTTTTTGCCTCTGCCAATGCGGGCATCTATGCATTAAATACATCTTGCATGTTCGCACGTGCTTCCTCTCCCCTTTGGGACTTAGTCGAGATCCTTCTATTCCAGAAGGGCTGCGGGCAGAATTACTTCGCCGTCTTCTTGATGGCAGGGAAATGGCGCAATGCTCCCTCCGATCTTCCCTTAATGCAACTGACTGTGGGAAGGGCTCTTTCTCGGTCTGTGGCTTTCCGCTGCCTTGCATGGTTGCGCGATAGTCGTTTCCCAGACAATGTTCGGGATGCTCTTAGAGATCTGCCATTCAATGGAATAGACTATTTTGACAGCCATGCAGATTCAGCGGTCTTCCGACTCATGTCTGGGCTACTGTAACTCTTGCGGCACTCATTTTTGTCTTGTATCTTTTTCTTCTGCATAGGCGATGTTGCCTTGTTGGTTTGATTTTCAAAAATGTCCTGGGTGACGAGGAGGAGCTTCGCGGGCAACCAAGATGGCCGCGTGAGCTCGGAGCTCCGAAGACCCTCCGATCCTCCGTACTGATCCTGCTACCCATCCTGTCCCACAGTAGTGGGAATCTGTTGCGGTGCTGTTGCTGAGGCGGGGCCCGTTCTCCGATCGAAGATCCGGGTTTCCTGTGCTGAGTTACACCGTCGTGAAGATTGGTGACGACGACGCCATAATAGTCTGGCACTACGAGGGGGACGGTGGTCCTTCCGAACGGTGGCAGCCCAAGAGGGTTGGAGCTGCCCCGCTTTGCGCTGGTGGCCGGATCAGATTGTCCAGAGGCCTGAAGCTCTGTTGGGACGGTGGACTGATTATTGACTTCGGCCGTCTGGAAGTGGAAGCGCCGACTCGACCTCGCTTTGGGTCGTGTTATCCCCGTCGCCCATCATGGCGGGCAGAGGAGATCCAGACAAAGGGAAGCCCCCGAGAGTCAGCAGGAAACCTTCCCTCTCGCAGACCACCATCTCTTGACTGTTTCTCCCTTCCTAAGGGATCGCCTGGCGCTTCAGGCCGTACTAAGGACTCGCAGCGAGATGTGTCTCCGGACGATATTGAACCCACCCTCCGGGATGTTATGGGGGCCATTGCGGGCATCAAGGCCGAAATGCACAAGCAGCATGAAGTGCTGTCGCACAAAGTGGACACGTTGACGATTGAGGTCAATCTTATCAGGGCCGACCTCGGAAAGACGAGCGACCGAGTCAAGTCGCTCGACATTAAGACGTCGAGTCTGACTACTGATATGTCTGACGTGCAATCAGAGGTTCGGGACCTGAAAGCCGCTAACTCGCTGCTTGCCCGCAGGCTCGATGATTTTGAAGGACGGGCACGGCGCCAGAACGTCCGCATTATTGGTGTGCCGGAGGGCGCTGAGGAGGACGCTGCCGATCTTTTTGTTGAGGACTTAGTGGTGAAGCATTTGGCTCCCGGTGGATTAAGTAAGTTCTTCTCGGTGGAGCGAGCGTACAGACTGCCCGGTGGCCAACCGAAACTGGGAGCGTCTCCGCGCCCCATCATTGCCAGACTTTTCAACTACAGGGACCGAGATGCGATCCTGCAGGCATCGAGGAGAGGTGGCCCGTTAAAGTTCCAGAATGCAGAAGTGAACTTTTTCCCCGACTTCACTCAAGCGGTACAGAAACGCCGGCAAAGCTTTATGGGTGTCAAGCGTAGGCTGAGGGAGATGGGGTTGAAGTACTCTATGCTATTCCCAGCGAAGCTTCGTATAGAACATGGCGCCCGAGTGGTGTTTTTTGACTTGCCAGAGGCAGCTGGGGACTGGATGGACACCTTGCCTCAACATCGGACTACCCCTGAGGATCAGTCGGAAGGGGCGTCAGGTGGCCCTGATCTTCAGGAATGAACAATGTCTCTTCGGACTTCTTTCGGTGGAGGGCCCTGCAAGTGCAATCAGTCACAGACTTATGTTGTTCTTTTTCTTTCTAATGCAGCTTTTCAACTTTGGAGGATAACGGGGGGTGATAGGATGTCTCCTTTCTTCTCTGGGGGCTTTCCGTAGATTAGTTTTTTGGGGGTGACAGGCACACTGCTAGTTGGGGGGGCTTCATAGTCTGATGCAGGGGTGCAGGGTGGGGGGTGCTTGGTTGGAGTGTTTCTCTTATGTTTTTCCTTTTTCCTTTTTCTCGAGGCAAGGTTACTATTCTTCTGTTTATTATGTTGCGGTAGCTGTTTTCTGGGGGTGGTGGTTGGGACTGTGCATCTTTGATGATGGGGGGTAAGACTTTAAACGTGTTGAGTTGGAATGTGAACGGGCTGGGGGATCGCATTAAACGTGGGGTTGTATTGCAGATGTTTAAACGGTGTGTACCCGATGTTATTCTACTACAGTAGACCCATCTTTTTGGCAACACATGCCACGCACTTAATAGAAAAGGGTTTAAGATGGTGGCTCACTCCGGGTTCTCTTCGGGGTCCCGAGGGGTTGGGATCATGGTGCGCATGTCTCTCCCACTGGAGGTGGAGACTAGGGTGATTGATGATAGAGGCCGCTATGTTGCCGTTGTGGGTAGATGGGAGGGGCGTACCCTGGTTTTGGTTTCTGTTTATGTCCCCCCGGGTCTGCAGACGACTACCTTCCAGGACCTCGGGGGCGCCATTTTGGGCCTCCCGGAGGGAGTGCTTATTCTTGGTGGGGATTTTAACGCTGTGGTGTCGGGAACCCTTGACCGTTTTCCATCCATAGACTTTCGCAGCGCGCAATCATGGCTCCCAAATTTCCTGAGCACTATGGGTCTTATCGATTGTTGGCGACTTCTCCATCCCGCTCAGCGACAGTACTCCTTCCACTCGGGCGCGCACGGAAGCCTCTCCAGGATTGACTACGTCTTGACTCCGGCGGCCCAGGCATCGACCGTTTCTGGAGCCCGTCTGATGGCCAGAGGCATTTCTGACCACTCCCCGGTCTGGGTGTCGTTTGATTTTGGTATTGTGGCAACCTCCAGACTGGTACCGGTCAACCCTTGGTACTTTCGCAATCCCAAAACTCGTGACCTCCTAGCTAAAGCTATCGACCTGTATTTCTCCGAGAATACGGGCTCGGTATCGTCGGCCTTATCATTGTGGGAGGCCTTCAAAACTGTCCTGAGAGGAGAAGCCTTCTTCTTGATAGCCGAGGTGCGCAGGCGCAGGGATGAGGAAATGGTGCGGTTGGAGTCGGACATTGAGGGCTTGGATTCTCAATTGGAGATTGGCCCGACACCCGAATTGCTTCACGCCCTCTCCCTAAAGCAGTCGGAGTATCGTGCCACTGCCACTGACGCTGCCAAGGCGATGGGCAGGGAACAGCAAGGGAGGATCTATGATGCGGGTGACAAGGCGGGCAAGCTTCTTGCCTGGTTGGAGAGGAGGGAGATGGCTTCTCGTGTGGTGCCTGAAGTTCTGGGGGAGGACGGGGTAGTTGTTACTGACCCCAGCGCCATTCCCTCGGCTTTTGCCGATTATTTCGAGACGGTTTATGCCTCGGTCTCCACCTTGACTGAGTCGGACTCGGCCTCTTTTCTGGAGGGGGTTGAGCTCCCTTGCCTGTCGGACACCGAGCGTGACGACATGGACAGGGACATTACGGCTGATGAAGTGGCGCTAGCGATACGATCTTTGCAGTCTGGCAAGGCTCCCGGTCCCAATGGTCTTCCGGTGGAACTCTACAAGATTAAGGCCGGCACCGTCGCTGTGCCCCTGCGACGTATGTTTTTGGAGGCCCGGGAGGCGGGTGAACTTCCGCTGGACCAGCGTTTGGCCACCATTGTGGTCATTCATAAGGAGGGGAAGCCCAGGGACCTTTGCAGATCGTACCGCCCGATATCCCTGCTGAATGCCGAACCCAAGATTCTGGCTAAGTTATTGGCTAACCGGCTGGTGGGTGTAATCGCTGACTTGGTCCATCCGGACCAGTCGGGCTTTATACCTCACCGCAACACCGCTCTTAATCTTCGGAGGCTTCACGCTGTCATGGCGCGGGTGCACAAACTCTGCGAGTCGACAGTCCTGGCTTCACTGGACGCGACAATGGCGTTTGACTCCCTCAAATGGAATTATCTTTGGGCGGTGTTGTCCAAGTTTGGGTTTGGCCCCGGCTTCATTAGTTGGGTTAGGCTTCTTTATGCCTCCCCATTGGCCAATGTAACGGTCAACGGCCGGATATCGGCTTCCTTTGCCTTGCGCAGAGGTACTAGACAGGGTTGTCCGCTGTCGCCGCTCCTTTTCGCTCTAGCACTCGAGCCGCTCGCTGCCCGGATACGCACCCACCCCGATATCTGTGGGATCAAGTGGTCACCGGGCTTTGAGGATCGAGTCTCATTGTACGCGGACGATATCCTGCTCTATCTTACTTCCCCCTGTCGGTCCTTGATTGTGGCTTTTGACGTGTTGAGCACTTTTGGTGGGTACTCGGGCCTAGTTATTAACTGGTCGAAATCCTACCTCTATGTGCTCAGTGGAGAAACCCCACGTCTTCCTAGGGTTTGCGCTATACAGGTCTCGCAGCAGGGATTTAAGTACCTGGGTATCTATATATCAACGGATGCCCGGGCACGATACACCAACAACTTGCTTCCCCCTCTTGCGCGCCTCAGGCGCGATGTGGAGGGCTGGAAAAGATTGCCGCTGTCCCTGCTGGGCCGAGCGGCATTGTTCAAGATGATGTCCCTGCCGAGATTTTTGTACGCGCTCCAGAACACGCAAGACCCAGTTCCTTCCAAATATTTCAAGGAAATTGAAGGCCTACAGCGGACCCTTTTGTGGGAGGGTAGGCCGCGTATAGCTGTAGTCAAACTGACTATCCCATGGTACGATGGCGGTATTGCTTTGCCTGACATCCGCCGGTACTACTGGGCCTCCCAGTTGGCTGCTCTTAATCACAGCTTTTATGGACCGGCGGAGAGTCCGGGATACACCATGGACCGTTGGCTCTTGAATGATGGGATGTACTACAGAGCGCTGTATTCTAGATCTCTGGATGGAAAGATGACTGGTCCCACCAAGATCGCTGTGCACATTTGGAGGGCCATTACGAAAGCACTGGGGTGGAAGGGTAAACTAACTATGGCCACTCCACTTTATGACTCCGACTTGCTGGGTAGGCTGTGGCACTCGAAGGGGTTTGACCGGTGGGACCTCATTGGTATTTCCAAGGTGGCAGATGTGATGGCCAGAGGGGAAATTAAATCTTTTGAGGCTCTGACTGAATTCCAACTGGGTGCCACGGAGTACTTCAGATATGCACAATTGAGACATGCCCTCACGTCTGCCCTGCCTGTTGGTGAGAAGGTCCCCGAATCATCCCCGCTGGAAGACAGGGTGCCGGACGGCCATATGCCCGATAGTGCCATTTCCCTGACCTATAAAAAGTTGATAAATGTTCGGACGGACTTGTTGTTGAATGTGAGAGATCAGTGGGTGCGTGATGGGATTGAGTTGGATGATGAGGATTGGCAGTGTGCAGTGTCTTCCCCCAAGGAAGTGGCAATTTCGGCTAGGCTGCGCTTAGTCCAACTGAAGATACTCCACCGAGTTTATGTAACTGGCCCCAGACTGATCCACATGGGGCTTTCCGTGGATGGTCTCTGTAGGCGAGGGTGCGGTGCACTGGCCACCTTCATGCATACCATCTGGGAATGTCAGGTCATTGCTTCCTATTGGGAACAGGTGCATGTGGTTATGCGTGAGGTGACTGGTGTGGATTTGACTGCGGATGCTCGACGCTGCTTGTTGAACGTGTGGGGTCCGACTGACTACACTAATGCTCAAACCCGCTGGGCCACGTTAGGGTACATGGTGGCCAAGCGAGACATTGCTCAGAAATGGGGTGCTCCGACGCCCCCCACTGTGGGACTGTGGAAAACTAATATGGACTGGTGCATGCTCCGTGAGAAAACTGTGTACGTAGCTAGGGGTAAGCCCAAGAGGTGGGGGGTTGTCTGGGGTGCGTGGAATGAATACAGAGGTGATATTTGTGTGCCCCCCGACACGGGTCCGTTGGAGGTTCGTCTCTCTCCCTAGCCCTTCCTTCCGCCCAACTTTTTCTTTAAATGAAATCCTGGTTCCTTCCCCAATCCCCCCCCCCCTTTTGTATGCTTCTCCAGCGTAGTTAGTGCAGAGTGCTAATTGGTCCCAGTCGCCCCCTGGAATCGTGCATTGCCGCTCCTATGTTGTACCTTGCCATTTCCTTTTTCCTTTTTCCCCTTTATTTTTTCTTTCTCGTTCTTTCTTGTTGTTATCTTAGGTTTCCTTTTTATAATATAAAATTAAACCTGATTTGCTCCTCGAATTGATTTGTGCGCACCTCTTCTCCGCTTTTTGTATTGCTGCCTAGCCTCAGGGATGTAAGGCTGAATAGCTGTGTGCTTTGAATTTTCAATAAAGGTTTTCCCAAAAAAAAAAAAATGTCCTGGGTTCTTTGCATAGTAACCGGTTGTTCCTCTATCTCAGTATTCAGTATCCGGCTGTGTTTAGTACAGCCGGACGACTGGTTCTGTCTTCCTTTCAGTCCTCTGAATGTGTGCTTTACCCACAGGGGTTGAGACTTAGCCTATGTGGGTTATTTGCTGGCTAGTGGGTAACTCCCTTAGCCTTGGTACGCTCCTATGGAGTCTTCCTCATGGACATCCTTCTGGGGGTCAGGTTGTCCTATTTTTCTGCTGCGATCCTAACGTTCGCATCGCTCTATTGCACTTCGGTTGCAAGTGGCTTGAGTTGTCTGCAGTACCTCTAGGCCTCGGTATGGGTTCCTTACCTTGCAGCATCTGCCTCGCCTGCCTTGACGAGGTCTTTTTTTCAGCGTTGCAGTGATCCTTTTGTCTATGATGGCTGCTCTTCTTTCGACTGCGACTGTCTCTTGGGGCCCTTGTTCAGATCAGTTGAGGCGCAGTTCTTTCACGTCTGACACCTTGTCCTCGTTTTGCGCCAGGGAAGAACAAGCAGCACGCTTATTAGTATTGGCAAAAACTTGGAGTGCACCCTGGTATGCCTGCTATCACTGGGTGTTTGCATTGTTGCTTCTATGGTCAGCCCTTACTGGGCTTGTCTTTGAAGGTAGCAGATTTACCATGTACGTCTCTGCTGTGCTTTGTCTTCTGACGCCCATGTCTTCGTTTTCTTGCCACTTTCCCAACAAGAGTTTTTTCCACATTCTCTGCTGCTTCCACACAGGTATGTTCCTTACTTCTGCTTTGAGTTCATACTGTCACACTCTCAAGGTGAGTGTTTTCTTCAGTATACTCGCTTCTTGGGTCTCTGAACCATTGGGTTGGTCCTGACTGTCTCCACTATCGTGTCGGGCTCATCTGTCTTACGGAGGACCGTTGCTTTTTTCGGGCGAGGGGCTGATGTCGCTTGCGGGCCTGGATATTGTCCTATCCAGTTCTGCTTCCACATAACTGTTGGTCCTTTTCGCGTGCACTAGTCTTTTATGTGTTACGCTTCAGTTTTGAGCGACTTTCTTCTTCTCATATATCTGCTCTGTGCTCTTACTCCTCGATGAGCCCTACTCTTTTTAATCTATACGTAACTCCCCTTGCACAAATAATAAGGAACTGTGGCTTCACTCCAATATCCTACGCTGACGATACCCAAATCGTGGTCTCAATAAATAAAGACGTAGAGAACACAGCAGAACAATTTCAAATCTGCATGGTACAAATCAGCCAATGGATGAGAACAAACTGTCTAAAACTAAACGGGGACAAAAGTGAGGTCATGATAGTAGGAGGGTACACAAAAATATGGTCCCACTCATGGTGGCCAAAAGAACTAGGAGGATGTCCCGAACCATCAGAAAAGGTGAAAAACCTGGGAATTACTCTAGACTCCAATCTTTCCTTCGATGCCCAAGAGAACAAACTGGCATCATCACTGTGGTACATCCTAAAAATGATTAAGAAAATCCTACCCTACCTACCACATGACTCACGCAAGACAGTGGTGACAGCATTAGCCTTGTCCAGACTGGACTACGGGAACGGCCTATATGCTGGAGCGAGGAAGAAAATCCAACGTCTGCAGAATGCGGCAGCCAGGCTGATACTAGGGATACCAAAATTTGAAAGAATCAGCCATAAACTTATAAATCTACACTGGCTACCAATCGAAAAGAGGATACAATTCAAAACATTATGCTTAGCATATAAAGCAATCAATGGAACTGGATCACAATTTCTAAAAACCCATCTAAAACTATACGAGCCAAACAGACCTCTTAGATCCAGCCAAAAGAAAACAATCACGGTCCCAAGATTCAAGAGAGCAAACTGGGGCGGAAGAAGTTTCCTTGTACACACGGCAAGAATCTGGAACCAACTACCGCTAGACATAAAAAACAGTCCATCATTGAAATCATTCAGAAAGGAAGTTAAAACGTGGCTTTTCCCAGCATATCCCTAATCAACATCTTCAAGAGTCAGAGATATATCACAGCGCCAAGACGCCCTTGGGCATTCGCGCGCTCTACAAATGGATAAATCAAATCAAATCAAACACAGCACAATCATGCAGGCAATATCCCTTCATAGGGTGTCCGTGGTCCTTGACCCGGTAGGCTCATACTGTGAGCTCTTTTGTGGGTGTCCAGCGTGTCTGGTGCACCTTTGTGCCGGTTACCTTCTTGCTATTGCGTCTCTCGCATCTAGGCTGCTCACAGTACCCCACAGGACCGTCTTTCCTATACTTCATGTGGTTCCAGCTTCCACACTGTTTGCTTATGTGTCTTCCGTTCTTCCACTAGACTATCGTTCTTGCTGTAGACCTGTTTTGGGAGTGTCTGCTGTTTGCCGTCCGCCCTTTTACAGGTTTTGTCACTGACCGACTATATACTGGTGTATCTTCTATACTAGTACTACTGGTACTTTCTGGCCATGGATTGGCATCCTGACAATGCTGTGCCATGTATTTTGCCTGCTGCAGATTTCAACAGTGCTTCTTTCCACTGACGTGCATACTGACCGGTATGCGCTGACTCTGTCATACCAGTTGCCATCTCTCTGAGTTTTAATTGCAGTCAGCACGCTGGATCTTGCGGATCTAACAGAGCCTAGGTTCAGTTCCACTTCTTTGCAAAGTCATGACCTGTTCTTTTCACACCAACATTTCTAGTATGTTTTCTTTCTCCCACCTGGTATACAACCGAGAGTTTTCATTCTATTCTTGGACGACTTGTGGTGCCTTTGCCTCCCCATGTGTTCCGCTCTTTTCTGAGCTTCATGGTCTGGTGAGGCTGCGCTGGCTTGCGGTCCCCACTGTGTTTCGTCCCTTTTTTGACGGCTACGTTCCCTGGGGAACTTCATAGGGTTCAGTCGCCTCCACTATGGGTATGGCTTTAGTATCTGTTCTAAGTTAAGGAATCTGCGGCTAGAACGAGTTACTTACCTTCAGTAACAATGTATCTGGTAGAGACACAGTCTAGCCGCAGATTCCTTAACGCCTGCCCGTCCTCCCCGTTCTACGAGGACCTTTTCAGGATGGGTTTTCTATACTCGCTTCCCTCCGTGTGGCTTCACCTTTCTATAGGGTGACATTTTCACTTCACTGCTACACAAAATGTTCCTTCTGTTTTCATTGCTGTACTCCGCCCATATTTTCCTGATTTGGCGGTATGCTCATATGTCATGTGTCCTTTCCAACCCTGTGCCTGGATTGTATGGTATAGGATCTATTCATGTTTCCCCCCTCCGCCCCCACCTCCCCTTATCCGTCTCCTTGGGGTCTCTTACCACCTCTGCCACTCATTGGTTCAAGTCTATGGGCTCTGCCACATTCTATTGGTCGCTTATTGGGGTTCCGACGTCTCTTTCTGGTGACGTATTGTGGTGAAATTGTCCTTGTTCCCATGTTCTGGACTTGTTCTCCTTCACCGTTATGCTTAATAGTTGCAGACTTTCTGTCATCTGCCTTGCTGTTTTTTCACATCTTCATCTGCCTCCACAGGTGGTTTGGCCTTCATTCTGTGGGGTTGCTTCTCAGAGCGGTGCTCTGCTCTTTCCTTTAGTTATCTTTCAAAATACTGGGCCTGGCACTGTCCTTTATGGCTCTATTTTACTTCATTTTCGCACACTGTTCCCATATTTGCACAGTTTTTGGTGTTGACTCGCGTTGTGGCGTGGAAAAGTTTCTCCAACGAAAACTAATGTCAGCGCGCCGGGAGGGGCAAATATGGCTCCGCTGACGTCACTTCCATGGACAACGTCAGGGCGGAGCCGTGCAGCTCCACCCCCGGCGCGCAGAGGTGCTGCTGCTGAAAGTTTTCCGGATCCAGTCGGACGCCTGGGGATATTCTAATTTAAGTAATCTGCGGCTAGACTGTGTCTCTACCAGATACATTGTTACCGAAGGTAAGTAACTCGTTCTTATGTGCTGCAGAAATACTTTACATATTGCCTCTAAGTTAAGCCTGACTGCTTTTGTGCCAAGCTAGCAGAAGGTTAAGCACAGGTAAATTTAGTGGTTCACCCTGAAAGAAATTGTGGATGTTGCTTGAGCAGAATCCCCTCCAACGGCTCAACCAACAACATAAATTCTTACCAATGGCATCACATTTTCTCAAACCCTGAGAAAAACTAAATTCATTCTTCTTTGAAGAAACCAAGAACTTTAAGTCTACAAAGAATGACTAAACGAATTAAGGTATTATAGCTTCGACCCCATCTAAAAGATTAATAGCCAGATTCATTATAGTGCCGTTTTGCGAGTCCTTAATAGCTATTATTAAGGAATCGCTATTAAGGACTTGCAAAACGGGATTCATGTAGGAATCGCTAAATAAAATGCGATTCCTACACATTCCTTATTTGCGATTAGCCCATAGGAATGAATGGGGAGATATTCCTTATTTGCGATTAGCAATTTGCTAATCGCAAATAAGGATGCAATTTCAAGGGTGCCAGGGGTGTCCAAAGGACACCCTGTAGCACCCCTGAAATGTGAATTTACACTGATGTTGTGCACACACATGTCAAAAGGACATGTGTGTGTGTAACATGCAACTTAGAAAAATGCGTTTAAATGCATTTTTCTAAGTTTTTCGCTATTTACCACGAGGTTTGACTTCGTGGTAAATAGCGCTCCTAAATTGCGAATTCGCAATTTTTAAATGTTTCATGAATAGCATTTAAGGAATCTCTATTAGAGATTCCTTAAATGCTAATCCTCGCAAATTTGCGAATTCTTTATTAGCGATTTTTGCATTTGGGATGATGAATCCCAAATGCAAAAATTGCACTCGCAAAGGGCCAGATTCTGAGAATCTGGCCCTTTGGGAGCGCAATTAAGCTTGATGAATCTGGCCGTTGGTGAAGGGTGTTGGCTTCTGCATAGAGCAGTCAATAGCTATGTAATCACAAATCCGACCACACTATAAAATCTACTAGAGCAACTCTACTCTTCTTTAAAAGAAAAACCTCCAACCTTGCCTGCTATAAACAGACTTCCGACTAGTGGAACAAGCCCCATTCATCTCCTAAATCGATTATAGAATTTCACCCTCTGGGTAGTTTATTAAATGCACAAACTCAGCTCTCACTACTATCCTACATTATACTGTTGGACTGGTGTTTAGAAGAAGAACATCCTACCCCTACAGTCCTGTTCTGAAGGAAGTACATTGAGCCTAGAATCAACTTCAAACAGACCTGCTTAACGTACTAATCTGTACACTTTATCAGAATATAAATGGTACATTCTAAAAATCCCCAGTTGAAGCAACAACTCCTTCACTTTTTCCCTTTACCTCCTGGTTGGCTCTTCTACTCGTTTCTGTTTTCTCTTCTCTCTTCTGCCTTGCCACACCTCTACACTCCTATAATCCACTATCTCCATCCTTCTACTGCCTAACTATACTTCCTTGCTGTCCTGGCCTCTTCTCTTAGCTATTGCCACCCTTTCCACACCTCCTTTTTTGCCACAACCTTTTTTCGCTGTACCTCTTGTCCACGTCATCCACCAATTTGTCCTGAATGATTCATATTGTATGTTACAGAGACCCTATTCATCTCTTCAGTGTTGTCTAGAAACCCCTCATCACAGCCTGTCTGTTTTCATTCTGTTTCTATAAATTCATATGATTGTAGAGTTATTTAATCGTATTGTCCATTTCCATAGTTCTGTTTCAGAATAAGGCACACTGACATCACCCCACAGAGTGTGCTATAGAAAAATGCAAAAAATAGAAATCTCAAAGCTTGAGCTCTGTAAAATAATTATGATGCTATGTAAGCCAAATGGCCTTTCATCCACTACAGTATAATGATCCGGGAACTGCTCAAGCTGCACGGTAGCAGAGTGTCCAAAACAGTCAAAATGAATGGCCTGAGTATTGTCCAATAATTGTATAATCTGCACAGGTCAGATCTGGGTTGCTGAAATACCTTGAGGAGTAAATGAGATGGCTTTTAGGATTCTTGGCAACAGAGGGGACTTTGCAGGCAGTAACTGTTGTAATACCTTGGCAGCTACAGCTTTGATTCCTGCAATAATGCTTCCTAACGTCCATATGGCTACATTACATAGTTTTCATTTCAGATGCATGCTGTGAGCACCTGTGCTATAAGTGCCATTGGTCCTCATCTACGACAGTATGTAAAGAGATTTCTAATATTGGATATCCGCTCCAGTTAAGTCACTGAAATGGCATTTTATAACTCTGGCTCCCAAAGCAGGTGCTTGGGACATGTAATTCTAAATAAAGTCACATATACTTTTTAGGCTCTGAATATCTTCTGTCTGCAACGATTGAAGTGGGTCATCCATCTGCCCTCTTTTGATTGAGGTGTGGGCTGAGAGTAGCAGCGCCTGGTTCAGCACAAGTTAGTCTCTGTAAGTCTAGATCTTAAATACAACCTAGCAAGGATGTATGTGTCCTTGTAAACTCGCAATGTTATATGAAGTCTCCTCATCCACTTTTCTTGTCTGTTTTGAGCTTTCGTTCTACTTGTTCTTCCATGAATGTACACTGGGTGTCCTGGGATCTCTTTAGCAAGAGTTTAGCAAGTCTAACTTGCTGTTTATACTTTGTTGGTAGCTAATACCATCCAACACCACTGCTTTAGGTAGTTTAACATCCTAAAATGACTACATCTGCAATCAGATTTGACCCAGCTTCCCCAGTTTCTGAGGTTATGAAATATTGAATATGGCTTACGTTAGTTCAACATAGCTGCCAGTTTTCGGAACCCTGCTTCCGAATGTCTGTTTACCATTTACAGAGTTGACTAAATGGTACATCCTGGACCAATATACGTATCTGAATTACATCCATGTAGCCATACTGATTGGTGGATAATCTCGAATCTTAAGATATAGATTCCTCTCTGAGAGCACTTGACTTAGCATGCATAAGTAAGGTAGGCTTCATTTAACAATGATAGTCTGTTTAAAGACAAGACAAAAATAGTGCCTTGTCTCTATTTTTTTTTTATAAACTTTATTTTTCATTTTACATGTTATAGCAACAAAAAAAACACACACTGGCATCAGATCATTGTATGCAGGCAAATCTATGACATCATTAATGGCACATAGGACAACAGTTAGCATCAGGGAGGGAAAGATTCAATGGGGAAAGAAAAAATAATTTGCAAACATAGCATCGTGAGGAAGGAACCTGGCATGACACTGAGTCTCACTGCGGACATTACTGGGGCCGACCCTCTCGCTCCCCGTCGGGCCCAGACCCAATGGCTAGGTCTAACCCACTCTCCTCACTGTCAGTTGTATCCTATGGGGAGGGCTCCCCTTCTGTTAACCCAGAACTACACATAACCCGCCAAGCCATTAGGTTGTCTTGTAGCTTCTCATCCCTTCGAGTGAGGCCTTGCCTCTAGTTAGCAGACATTGCTGATCAGACTTGGAATTGCTGAACTACTTTGCATCATTACTATGGTATTAGGTGAGAAGTGTTGAGTGTATTCCCGCTTTAGAATGACGTGTTGTCACAAAGAATGGGAACTATTGTTCACACAATTTCACATTTTTCTAACCGCCACAGTTAATCTAATTCTAAATACATGTCTCATCCCTTGCCGATTAATAGGGCGTTAATGAGGTGTTTGCTACATGTAACGTTTTTACCACTGGTGTCTAAAATGGTACTATTTTAAGTTGTCTATCATGACTTGCTACAAATTCCTAGTAGTAACACCCATCATACGGTTGGTGGACTACACTGGTAAAAGATGATATTTGTATTTAATATTAGAACGTTTAAATATATTGTTCAGTTTCTATCGCTGATGTAGTCAATTGATGATGAAACCGGTGTTGGCTAGAACAGAACATTATTGCAACTGAGTAAAAGAATACGTGGAATGTGCAGAGTGACTGGTAATTACATTAGTGTTTACTTGTAATCCTGGGTGTATGTGATTTAACAGAGTAAAAAAGAAAAATCCTTGTCTGTGTAGCAACAGTTTTGACAGAGATGTACGTTAAAGTCACCCAAACAAAAAGACTGGACTATAGTCTTCTGTAAGATGAGGATGCCTCTCAAGAAGACATCGAAAAGAGCTGAAAAGAACTGTCTGCAGTGAATTGTGCACTATTGGCATTGTTAAAGAAAATGACAAGGAGTCTGCATGAACTAGAAAATGAAAAATGAACCGCAAGTAAATTGGGTGAGCCAGTATCCAGTTGTTTCAATTTAAACTAGGGCCTACTAAGAGCAAGAGTCCACCCTTGGCCCTCCCCAACTGAGAGCTGAACGCTGGTACAGAAAAGCCACAGTAGCCATCTAGAAAAAAGTTGTCATTAACTCCCCAAGTTTCTTGCAAGCAAATAATATTCAAACATTTTAGAAATGACAACCAACAAGAGTCATCCATTTTGCCCACAATGCCTGCGATATTCCAACTCAAAATGTCAAGGGTAAAAAGATGTCCATTCTTAGTGATCATGTCCCTCAAACTTATAGTCACATGATCTGTGGAAGGGGAAAGATACAGGCAATTGTTAGCATTGAAGTTACTCAAGGGTTCAAAGATGTGACTGCGAGGGTCATTCAAATATTCCTTACTAGGTTAAGGAGCATTGCGATAAGGTGATGAGACAGGGCAGTCGTCAGAAATGTTGGGCTGTAGATGCCTGTAGAAAAAACCGAAAGGAAGAGGTGCTATGCCAGAAAAGGTTTCGCTGCTAAGATGAAAGTTCACTTAAAAGATTACTGACAAAGGGAGCGTTGCTAGAACTAACTACTATACAGTCACCAACCAGCGTTTTAGGACTCTTACCCACCCAGGAGACCCGTCTGACCATATTGATGCAATTAAATAAGAGGCAAACATCACATTTGTCCTTTGAACCAATAGCAACCTTATTCCTCAATCGAGTGTAGTTCTCCTTCATTCCGGCCTTCAATTTTGATACTGTTAAAGGGCTCCTAAAATGACACACTAGCAGCTATTGCCATTTCTTCTTCAACAGTAGTAATCTCTCCTGTAATTACCCCTACTGCAGAGGATAAGAATGTCAAGATATTGAATCCTTTAGAGAACTGCCACTGTTCATTGAGAACAGGTTAAGATTTGCTCTTACTCATGTTGTAATTGATTGGCTGCAACAAAGCCAAAGGGCGTGACCTAGTCTGGTCTCAATCAGGCAGAGATGGGCCTGCTGTTGGCCCGGTCTTCATCTGGGCTTTAGCCCGGGTGCACCCTTCGCTGTGGGACTCCAGCTGGTGCTATTTAGTGCATTTGATGAAGTCCGTCTGTGAAAGAGGCTCTGGTAGGGAGTCCTGGGCCCACCAGCAGTCTCTGTGTCTCCCGCACATAGGCATCCGCAGAAATGTTTCCAGGGGGGGCAACATTTTAACTTCATCACCATCCTCCGACATGATTGACCACAAGTATTAAATACATTTAAAAAAATCTAATAAGAAAAAGTGCCTAAATAAACAAAGAAATCCATAGGGGGAAGAGAAAAATCTTGTGAGGCGCCACATCAGACAACCTGGCAAGTAATAAAACAGAGGGAAAACTAAAAATGACTGGTAAAAAACCAAAACATTCTAAATCAGGTTGATGCGGTTTTAGAGCATGGGTACTCACAAACTTTCTCTCAGGGGCCAAATTTACAGTGTAGTTTGTGGCTGAGGGCCGCACTGGTGGGGGCGGGGTCAGGGAGGGAGGGGGTGGGGCTAGAGCAACAAAAAAACTATGACCATGAGGTTGAACACAGGTCCCTGCAGCGGACGCCTTGATCTGCTGAGCCAACAGACCCGGCATACACACATCTTTCTTTCTCTCTTTCTCTCTCTCTCTCTCTCTCTCTCTCTCTCTCTCTCTCTCTCTCTCTCTCTCTCTCTCTCTCTCTCTCTCTCTCTCTGTCTCCCTCCCTCTCTCTCTGTCTCCCTCCCTCTCTCTCTCTGTCTCCCTCCTTCTCTCTCTGTCTCCCTCCCTCTCTCTCTGTCTCCTTCCCTCTCTCTCTGTCTCCCTCCCTCTCTCTCTCTCTCTCTCTCTCTCCCTCTCTCTCCCTCTCTCTCTGTCTCCCTCCCTCTCCCTCTCTCTGTCTCCCTCTGTCTCACACACACTGTCTATCTCTCTCACCCTCCCTCTCTCTCCCCCTCCCTCTCTCTCTCCCTCTCCCTCTCCCTCTCTCTCTCCCTCTCCCTCTCCCTCTCTCTCTCTCTCCCTCTGTCTCTCTGCCTCTGTCTCTCTCCCTCTCTCTCACTCCATCCCTCCCTCTCTCTCCCTCCCTCTCTATCCCTCCGTCTCTCTCCCTCCATCCTCTCTCTCCCCATCCCTCTCTCCCCATCCCTCTCTCCATCCATCTCTCTGTCTCCCTCACTCTCTCTCCCTCTACCTCCCTCCGTCTCTCTCCCTCCATCTCCCTCTTTCTCCCTCCCTCCCCCTCTCCCTCCCTCCCTCTCTATCCCTCCCTCCCTCTCTATCCCTCCCTCTCTACCCCTCCCTCTCTACCCTTCCCATCCCTCTCTATCCCTCCCTTTCTCTCCCTCCCTCTCTCTCCCTCCTTCTGTCTGTCTCCCTCCCTCTGTCTGTCTCCCTCCCTCTGTCTGTCGCCCTCCCTCTGTCTGTCGCCCTCCCTCTGTCTGTCTCCCTCCCTCTGTCTGTCTGTCGACCTCCCTCTGTCTGTCTGTCTCACCCTCCCTCTGTCTGTCTCACTCCCTCTGTCTCCCTCACTCTGTCTCCCTCCCTCTCTCTGTCTCAGTCTCACTCCCTTTGTCTCACTCCCTTTGTCTCACGCCCTCTATCTGTCTGTGGCCCTCTGTCTGTCTGTGGCCCTCTGTCTGTCTGTCGCCCTCTGTCTGTCTGTCGCCCTCTGTCTGTCTGTCGCCCTCTGTCTGTCTGTCGCCCTCTGTCTCCCTCCCTCTGTCTCCCTGTCTCTCCCTCTGTCTCACTCCCTCTGTCTCCCTCCCTCTGTGTCCCTCCCTCTCTACCCCTCCCTCTGTGTCCCTCCCTCTCTATCCCTCCCTTTCTCTCCCTCCCTCTCTCTCCCTCCTTCTGTCTCTCTCCCTCCCTCTGTCTGTCTGTCTCCCTCCGTCTGTCTCCCTCCCTCTGTCTGTCGACCTCCCTCCCTCTGTCTGTCGACCTCCCTCTGTCTGTCTGTCGCCCTCCCTCTGGCTGTCGCCCTCCCTCTGTCTATCGCCCTCCCTCTGTCTGTCGCCCTCCCTCTGTCTGTCACCCTCCCTCTGTCTGTCACCCTCCCTCTGTCTGTCTCCCTCCCTCTGTCTGTCTCCCTCCCTCTGTCTGTCTCCCTTTCTCCGTCTCCCTCCCTCTGTCTCCCTCCCTCTCTTTGTCTCACACCCTTTGTCTCCCTCCCTCTGTCTCCCTCCCTCGATCTCCCTCCCTCTGTCTCCCTCCCTCTGTCTCCCTCCCTCTGTCACCCTCCCTCTGTCTCCCTCTCTCTGTCTCCCTCTCTCTGTCTCCCTCTCTCTGTCTCCCTCGCTCTGTCTCCCTCGCTCTGTCTCCCTCGCTCTGTCTCCCTCGCTCTGTCTCCCTCGCTCTGTCTCCATCGCTCTGTCTTCCTCGCTCTGTCTTCCTCGCTCTGTCTTCCTCTCTCTGTCTTTCCCTCTCTCTCTGTCTCCCTCCCTCTGTCTGTCTCCCTCCCTCTGCCTGTCTCTCTCCCGGTCTGTCTCCCTCCCTCTATCGCCCCCCTCCCTCTGTCTGTTGCCCTCTGTCTCTCTCCCTCTGTCCCCAGCCCTATCTGTCCCCCGCCCTATCTGTCTCCCTCTCTCTCTGTCTCCCTCTGTCTGTCTCTGTCCCCGTCCCTCAGTCTCCCTCCCTCAGTCTCCCTCCCTCAGTCTCCCTCCCTCAGTCTCCCTCCCTCAGTTTTCGTCCCTCAGTCTCCGTCCCTCTGTCCCCCTCCGTCTCTGTCTCCCTCTCTCTCGGTCTCCCTCTCTCTCGGTCTCTCTCTCTCTCTCGGTCTCCCTCTCTTTCCCTCTCTCTCGGTCTCTCTACCTCTGTCTGTCTCTGTCTGTCTCCCACCCTGTATCTCCCTCTATCTGTCTCCCTGTCTGTCTGTCTCCCTTCCCTATGTCGCCCCCTTCCCTCTCGTGCCCCCTTCCCTCTGTCTGTCTCCTTCTGTCTGTCGCCCTCTGTCTCCCTGCCTCATTGTGCTTATCTATAATAATGTCCCCACTCGCCTCTTTCACTATCTTCTCTCATCAATTATTTCTCACTCTTTCCTCTCCGTTTGTCTCTACTCCCCACTCCGTCTCTTATTTTTCCTTTTGGCTCTGTCTCTCTTTTATCTCTCCTCTGCTCTTACGTCTCCCTTACATTTTTCCACTACAACATTGTCAAAATCGAATTTTCATTTTTTTCCATTTTAAGTCATATTGTTCTTTAAATGTAGTTATTTCAGTCCTTAGTGGTTTTTTCCGTAGTATTTCCACTCTTAGCTGTATTAGCACTCTCCCCATTGCACAAATTCATAACAATGAAACTTTCAATTTCAATCCAGTCTGTCACTTCACAGTTTTTAAACTAAGAATGTTGGCACTAACCACGCTCCCCAAACGACGCCCCCACCCACGCCCCTTAGCTTTGTATCTGATCGTTGTGGCCTGCTGTGAGGGACTAAAGCTCACGGCCCCTGCTAATTGTGCTGCTTGAAAGCATCAGCTGCTCCCCAAGAACTCAACGTCATCTCCTGAGGCCTGGGATGGGGGGAGATGCTCCATGCTGTATCTCCTCTGCCGGCCCATTGTCATACTGCCCATGACAATGGAACGGCTGCCTCTGTGACCTGCTGGGACTCGCACTCGGGCTGTACTGTAGCAGTCTTTCAGGTGTCGCCCCAGCAGGAAAGTCGGCCCAGGTATGTGGGCCCATCCTCTAGAAGCGCCCCCTCTTGCCCCCCCCCTCCCCCCGCGGACGCCCATGCTCCCGCACTGCAGGATTTAGGATGGCACTATGTAGCAAGTTTGAGGACCCGCCGCTCCTGTGAAAGGGGCTCTAATTGATGAAGTCCCGGGAAAAACAGCAGTCGCTGAGTCTCCTACCCTGCAGGATTCCGACTAGCACTTTGTAGTGCATTCAATTAAGTCCCACCTGTGAAAGGAGCTCTGGTAAATAAAGTCTCTGGCCCACCAGCAGTCGCTGTGTCTCCCTTTTTGTCACCTAAAAACAGTATCTGTGGTTTTGTTAATAATAATGCACCCACGCATAATGGTATTCCTGACATAAATGTGTGTAGAATTTTAAGCATAAGCCTTAGACGTAGAGGGAATATGCCCTGAACCTGAGTTTTCGTAGTTGTAATAAAACCTGAATGTTCATAGTTACTATGGATCTTTTCTTATCATCAAGTTTTCTCTCTTTTATAAAGAAAATTGCCTGGACAATATTTTTTATTAGATCTGGAATAAGACTTTTTGATTTTAATAAAATTATATTCATTATATACATATTTGGGCTTTCTGCCAGCCCTCATCATCCTTTTGTCTGTTGTTGTGTCATTCACATATTTTTTCCGTGTACTACAGCATACAGCATAGAGTAGTGCATCAGCCCACTTCAGCAATTTGATAACTTCACTGTGAGTGATAGTAGTCTGCCCTTTCACAAGGATTACATCCACATACAAAGTAGTTCCCTTCAGTACCAGGGGCTACTTTTTAATTTTGGTGAAAACTCAGTAGGTCCCCCAACAATAACATGTCACAACAGCCAGCAAAATGAACGTCTACAAAGCCCAAAAGTCTGGCAGCCATAGCCAGACTCATTGGTTTTGCCAATGCTTGTTTTGGTCAGTATTTAATTAAAATATATATATAACTAGTATGAATACTTAATTACCGGGGCTTTCATCCAGCACTCTTGATCCATTTGTCTACCCACCTTAGCATATAGAATGTGACTGAGGCAGCATTCTATTCTTTCAAAATGTGCATATTTACACATTTGCACATTTACATTCTTTCTTACAACAACCATTCACAAAATATAAATATTGCCTAAGCCTAAAGGGCAGCTGCCATCACCAGATTTATTGCTTATTTAAAATATATATATATATATATGTGTGTGTGTGTGTGTGTATATACATACATATATATACAGGAGGCTTTTGGATGAGTAAATAGGAGTTTTGGAGGGGAGGACTCAACCCATCAGGGGTATAGTGCTATATGAATGCAAATCTTTCTTCCCCTTTTATCTCTCCGCTATCCTTCTCACTCCAAGTAACTGACTAATATCCACCACTGAAATTACTTCATATTTCACCATATTAATTCACCACTAATCCTTTGTAGGCTTCCTGAATAGCGTGCGTCAACATGCGCTATAAAATATAAACCTTTGTCCTCCTCTATCCTTCTGCTATCATTCCAAATCCAATTAACTGACTAAGCTATCCACCACTTAAAATGTACTTGCATGTTTCACTATACTAATTCAACACTAATCCTCTATGGGTCCCGGAGTAGCATGCTACTCGCCGAAAAAGCACGTTGACGCCTCGTCAGGGGTAGTAAGCGCTATATAAATGTAATTACAATACAATACAATATATACATATATATATATATATGTGTGTGTGTATATATATATATATGTATATATACACACACACACTCATACTTGCATTGTCTTTCAGTCAGCCATATGTTGATGTGTTGGTCAGCACAGCAACAACATTAGGTAACCTTATTACACTTAGTAAGTGATAACTTTTGTTTGGGAGCAGGTAGAAATATCCTGTTTGGTGTCTAATTAATTGAAATTTAAAACCCTATTTACTGTTAATGTCTGATTTTAAGTCATAATTCTGAAAATGCAACTTTTAAAAAGTTGGCATTTTCTTGTCCAGGACATTTGGTGCCTGTTTCCTGGTTCACATGACTAGATGTAGTTGGCATTTGGCCTTTGTTTATTCCTCCCAGACAGTATCACAAAGGGGGATGGCATGTTGGCAGGATGGGTCATCCTGACCAGGTGGGAGGGGCGGAGCCGTCACCTATCTCATTTGCACTTCAAAGGGGCTGCCTCAGCACACACACAAAGAACTTCACACAGCTTTTGTGAATCCAGACCCCTGGGACCAGGGCGAGGAGAGAAGAAAACCCAGAACCAGATATGGGGAGGAAGTTAATCCCATTTCAAAGCAGGCACTGGTATAAAATTTGGAGCCTATGCTGGCATCAGTTGAGTTTCTCCTGTGAAATTATGTAGTTTTGAGGTTTGCACACTGGACTTTAAGAAGGTAACTTTTTCAGCTGAATTTACCTGGTCCCTGTATCCAACTTGCACACCACTTCGGTCAGCCTGAACGTATGACTTTGTCCCGGTCTAGTGCGACCAGATACCCTCAGTAAGCACTTTCTTCTTCTTCATGTTATTCATACTTAAACCTTTGAAGTTATATATCTTTTATTCTATCAATTGGATTTTTTTATTTTGTCTCAAATAATTTATTAAATTATACTCTATTTTTCTAAATTGTTTTGGGATTTTTCTTGTGTTGTGGTTTCACTTTATTACTGTTTGTGTTAAGCACAGGTTATGGTAGCGACAAGGATTGTGGCTGTTGCTTGAGAAGAGCTTCACAACCCCTTCCCCCCCAAACAGCAAACCGATTTTCACAACCACTAAACCAATCAGTGTGTGTCTTCAGCCTTGCTGAAGTGTGCTCACAAGTGGTATTGCTCATGCACTTATCTTTAACACATTACGCAAAGCATTATATATATATATATATATATATATATATATATATTCTGCGTAGGGAAGTAAAACAATTACGTTAATTGTGCTCATATAGTTTTAGTCACATTTTTTTAAAGTATTTTAGTAGAATATTTCGGAGTTAACCTCGGCAGCAAATATCTTTGAGGGTGTCTCTGGTTTTCCTCTCGCGCAACAATGTAGCCGTTTCTAAATCTTTTATTTTGTGTTCTTCGCCAAATTATCAACGCATGGGAGTTTATGTATAGGAAACTATAATCGAAACAGACAAAGCATGTCTGAAGTCAACTTTAAAAACGTTGTCTGGGCTTCCCATTAAGGACAAGTGAAACATGTCGGCAGATGTAACGGATAAAAAATTAAACAAAAAATGAGCGTAGGAAATAATGAGGTGGAAAGAAAAAGGCTTTATAATAAGCAGTGCAATCGGAGTGGATATTTTTTGTGGGTGTGCGGATTCCAGATCATTGTTGCTCTGAGTAACGATGGTGGGGTTTGTTATGTTAAAAAGGGTGAAAGGCTGCCAGACAGTGCCAGAGGTCAAAGGATTAGCGTGTGACAATAAGCATTGGGCAGGAAAATGCTAAACTAGGGCTAATTTTTCTTGCTCCCACCTGTGCTTTCTGTCAAATAAAAGCCGTGCGGTGGTGACACAGTGAGAATCACAGAGACAGAGGTTAATGGGTAACACCGGGTCCCTTGTCCAAAGCATCGAAGCGTGCACTGTGTCCCGCAGCCCAGTCGTAGTTGACTAGGCCCACAAGGTACCCAGACCACGGGGGCAAATTTGAGACCGGACCACTTATTTCCTTGTGTTTGAACAGCTTTAAACTATTACTTCAATCCAGCGTGTACAGTGCATGCATATATTTAAAAACCTATTTTACTAGAAGAGACGATTACCATTCTTCCATCAGCCTGATGGCTATTTATTGTATTTTCGAGCGAGAGAACCCTTGCTCCACCTAAAGCATTCATTCTAGGTTTATTTTTTTTATGAGTTTACAACTTTCATAAACGCTAATACTGTGTTTGCTGGCCGTGCAATGTTTTGAATCTGTGATTGGGCTGTTTTTAATTGGGATCATTCACTGATGAAAGGCGGCGCTAAATTTGGAACATTATAAATTCGTTAGAGAAATGTGCTCGCTGTAAATTGCAGGAAATGTGAAGCAGATTTGTACCTGTTTGTTAATTAAAATAAAAGTGTTCTACATTGTGTGGCATCATCTCCAATATCTGGAAAGACAGCGTCTATCTGCTATTGTGACTATGTTTACTGATGTATAGATTTCAAGAGTTTTAAAACTATTATGTTACTATCTTTTGGTAAACTAAAGAAATATATGTTATCAATGCAGAGAAATAGATGTTAAGAGCCTGCAGCAGTTTCTGTGTGGGAATGAATGCCCTTTGCACGTTCCACACTTATTTTTTTAAATAATCTTTGAAATGTTTAAATTTAATAAGAAGTACATTGCATCTCAGTTTACCCTCCATTACCTTTATCATTCCTTTTTTTTAAAATAAAATTGTTATTGTGTTCTTTAAAATGAAGATGAGAACTTTGGATTTGAGACATTTTTTGCAAACAATATCATGGAATTTAACGTGATCTTGAGATATATTCAGTTAGGGAGAAATCTAATTCAAACGTTTCATTCCCTTAATTTGGGAAAAATGCTAATTACTAATGGCTATGCACTGCTGGCCCCAGTATTTAAATATGATACAAAAAAAGAGTGAAAGGCATCATTTCGGTGGATGGTAAGTTTTTCTAGTCTTTGTCACAATGTGCATAATGAGATGAATTAAAAGTTAGGGTGGGCATATGTTCTCGAGGGAAAGTGGAAAATAAAGAAAGTGTCTGTCAATTCTGTTAGTTCACAGTGGTGGCCTGACAGAAAGAAACACATTTTGCGATTCTTAGTTACAGATAAAAAGAAAGGTCAAAGTTCACAGAGCTAGTTTATCGCTAAAGGTTCTCATGGATTTTTGTTTTCCCTCAGGTTTTCTGGGTTCATTGTTTAAATGGCCTCTTCCACTCAGTGATTCTGTTTTGGTTTCCATTAAAAGCCCTCCAGCATGGTAAGTAGCAAAGAAACAAAATATAGGACAAATGCATTGACCCTTTCGGCAAATTAGGAATCATTAGCTGTCCGGAATGCGCTGCATGTTGTTTTGTCGCATGGCTTTCTCTTCATAGGTTCCCAAGACCAACAGACCCCTCCGGCGAGGCCGGATTCCAAGCACGGATTTCAAAATGAGGTGAAATTGTACCGGGATCCCACTTGCAGGATCACCCTCGTTTTTTCTCTGTCCACCTCTGCTCTGTCTTTTCTGCGTAAAAATAAGTCTGCTTTTCTGGGAGTTAATTCTCGGCACGCAAATAGTGCCTTGATTGGACTGGTATGATTTTTGTGGGTTTTGGTTTGGGGCTGGTTTGAGGCACAAGCATGTTTCTCCTGGCTCTACAGTCAGGGGTCCTTTTTCTGTGGGGGGCGGTGGGGCATGGTCGAACTCGGCCACCATCTCCTCTAGATGCTGTTATTATCAATCTCAGTGTAACGTCGATTATCTTTGCCAGAGTGAAATTTGAAACTGTGATGTTTGTCGTCCCACTAATGTACAATGATGTTGCCTGTTCATTTTAACACTTTCTTTGAATATGGGAAGGAAAACACCTACGGCCTTTCGCTCCTCTTTGTGGTATGAAGAGTGTCCATGTTTAGAGGCTGGCTCATGCCTTTACCCCTGGACCATCACGTTGAGCCTATAAAGAATTCCTAGTGCGGGATCAACATGCACTCTGCACATCTCGAGCTGCATTGTGGTGCAACCCCCTTTACAGAACGCAGCAAGGCTTTTGCTTTAGGATGGAGACTTGTGGTTTGATTCAGATGCAGTGTGCTGTGGGACATTGCCATGTTCTCCTAGTGCTGGTTTGTTTTATCACCGCTTGGAATTACCAGACAGCTGTGCTCACATCCAAATCTGCACCATTGCTCTCCGCCACCACACGTTTATGCCTTCCACAGGAGTACAAGCCTCTCTCACAGATAAGTCCTTTGATTGCTCATCGATTTGGTGAAGAACCTGATTTTGCCCTAAAGCGTTCTAAGGACAGTGGAGCCAGGGTCTTCACCTTAGGGTCTTTTGACCCCTGCTAAGCAGTACACACATTAGTTCCGAAAATTCAGTGGCTACACCAGGTGGCTAGCATGTAGACAGCAAAAGTCGCCCCAGTTACTGCAGCAGTAACCCCAGTTCTTTAAAGGTTGGGGTTGTCGATCTGGAAGGCAAGGCACAAGCTAACTGTGCAACCAGTCCTCCTAGTCCCCTCCCACAGTGGCATTAGCCCCCATATTTTGTGACTGAAAAGTGCTCTGTATGGTAATGACTCCTGCCCTGAGTGCCCAACGGTAATGTTGTCTGGTGTAGTGTAGTGTGTGTTAGAGATAGCGGGACACCTCTGATCCCTGACATACTCTTTAGAATAGTGATATAAGTGTTTGGGTGTGGTTAGGAAACTTAATGATGTAGTTAGTTCAGTTAATGGTTACACTATGAAGAATAAAAATGTGTAATACCGAGCTCCATGTGTGGCTTGATCATTTACATGTGCCCGGGCTGAGGAGGACGCTACATCTAGAGCCCTAATGCCGATTATTTTTCTCATAGGCGAACACAGATTATGCGTGTTCAGCGCGTCATAGGCCTAACAGATTATGTTCTTGTTGGACCAGGAGGAACAGGACCTTTTTAACCTGCCTCACTAGAGTGACGCTTATAGGCTCACTCACCTTTGTAAAAGTTCAGCTGCTGTGTGCTTAACTAACCATGGTCTACATCATAGTGCACGAGTAGTGACTGCTTTGGTTGTATGTGTGCCTGGGAAGGGTACATTACAGGGATAGAGTAGTACTGTGTAGTACATGTGTGATTAGTGCATGTGCTGAGTGTACGTATGCCTGTGAGGAATACATGACATGAAAGATGTGGCGCTGTGCAGTGCATGTGCAATGAAAGCATGTGCTGGGTGTTGTGTTCTTGCATGAAGTATAATACATGAAGGATGAAGTGTTGTGCAGCTCGCACATGGTAGTGTGTGTGCTGGTAGTGCTGTGTGTGTAAATAGCACAATAACCACAAACTGAGAGACAGGGAAGTGAGGCTACTCTAGCTTCCCTCAAATACATTTAAACTCACCTAAAGTGATGGTCTGAAGTATGCTGTAAAAGAAAAGCAAAAACCGAGCAAGTGTTCACTTTGTCTTTCAATATACTAGATGTGCTTACAAGAGGGTCAAAGTGGGATATAGAAAATGTTAGGGGAAAATCATTAGATTTTTTAAAAATGCCCTCACTCACTATGTAGTGGCATGCTTCATCATAGGGTCGCTGTCAACACCCAGGTACAGACCAGCACACTGGATGAAGCGCTCATTTTTTTTTGGGGGGGGGGGGGGGTGCGGGAGTGAGGGAGGGTAGAAACAAGAATGAAAGACATGTTTTTCAAGTGAGGGATCCCTAATGCAGAAAGAAATACAGATTAAAACTGTCTAAGAGGGTACCTTATATACTCATTTATTAATGGTCCCCCTTGACGGTATTAAAAATTAAGTGTTGGGTGTATAGGAGGAGTTACCGTTCCTGTACCCCATCTGCTGTAAATAACGCACCCTGGTTGGACATAGAAAACCCTCCGTGCTGAACTGTGCACGCAGACTGAGTGTGTGTGTGTGTGTACACACTCGTGTAGTGAACATGTGTGTACTTGTAACACTACAATGCATGGAGGTACACATGCAGGACAGTAAGTGTGCTGTAAATGTACACTTAGGCAGTGTGCCTGCAATGGTAGATTACATGGAGGACCTAGGATCCAGTTGGGAAGCCCAGGCCTGCCTGGTGAGGACATGAGGAGAAGAATCCCCTCCCAGACAGATTTGTGTATTGCTACATTCCTGTGAGCTACATAGGACACACATTAGAGTGAAAAGGAAGAGACGCCCTTTACACTTGAAAAGACTGCTCTTTTATTCAGTGAGAGATCACAAGGAAGTGGCCTGGACACATCTTAGAAAGAGAGATGGGACTGATAAGGGAATCATAGGCTGGGTGTCTGGGATTAACCTTTTGATGCACATACCACTGAGGTTGACATCCAAGTGTGAACTTTAGTCACTCCAATGAGTGGTGCTGTGGGACAATCAGCTTAAGAGTCTTGTCTGCTGTGACAGACATCTTTCATGAGGTAAGACGAAAGAGAGAAATGTCCACTTCAAAAGGAGCAGAATCTCAACATAAAACTACAAAGACTCAGACCTGAAATACCATTTGGATTCTGGAAAAAGACTATAATAAGGGGAGGTTGAATACCCCCAAATTTGTCATCTGCTAAACTATCAGATGGGCTGTGTGAGAAGGGGAAGCTCTGCCAGATTTCTGCCTGTGACCAGGACTAGGGACAAAGGCCTGCTAGTCTCCCTGCTGGGTGAGAGGACTTCACTCAGGACACCAAGATCACCTGCCCTGGAACCTGAAATACCTTTGTCTGCCTTCTTCCCAAGACCAGTGTGCCTTGGTTAGGGAGAGGAGTGCTTTAGAGGGAGGGCAGTCCAGTGGGGAAACCTGCTCAAAGATTCCCCAAGCAAGGAGTGAGGCTGTGCACCAATCAGGCCGTTTCTTGTGTGCAGTATTGGCTGTGCAACCCTCGTATGCCTGGAGAGGGCTGACTTTTTCCGAGCCGTATCGGAAGCGCTTTGCGGGAAGCACCAGACTGTAACACACCACCGCGGTGTACCTATATGCCAGAGGCAATTATTGGTGATCTGATTTCGGGCCAAGAGCGTGCGACTTGTGACTGCTGAAATCGGGAACCCCGTATACCAGGAGGGACCGCTGTAGTGAGGGCAATCGCATATGGAAGGTCTGCACCCTGATTGTGAGGACCACAACAACCCTGTTTGCCAGTAGGGGCTGCTGGAGCACTTTGGCCGGGGTTCGGGATGTCACCTGGACCAAAGGACTCTACTGTGACCAACAGGTCGAGCCCGCACACTGTGATCTGCTCCTGACCGATTTCCTGAGGATCACCAAGACAACGCAAAGGAAGTTGTACACTTGTTTGAGCTCCGACAGGGAACCAGAGGATCACACCAGCACCCCCTCTGGGAGGGGAAAGAGCAACTTACCTTTGTGTCTTCTGAGCGGGAGCTACTCCGATCCCTAGAACAAACCTACAGCGCTGCTTGACAGAGAGAGACTGCGCCATTGATGCTGCCTCGCCCATCGTGAGCGGCCCGACTTCACCATGGAGGATCCGGACTCGTGAGCACCGGAGGAGAGGGTATTAGCTGCACCGCTGAACACTGCCGTACTGCTGGAGTGGTAAAACTGGTACTGGGCCTTTGGGGCCCCTTGGGGACTTGCTGCCAATGGTGCTGCTGCACCATAGACACTTTTAGGTAATAGCTAAAGAGTCAAAGGGAGAACTCTTGAATCCGGCCGAATCGTTTGCATTCCCAGGATGTGGCCACCAGTGAATGGGGAATAACTCTGTACACGTTACATGAACGGGGCGTCACAGGAATATGCCTGACAACTACTAGAGCCCAGAGCTCAAAGGGGTTGTGTTATTCTGAATGTGATATACTTTTGCATGTGTAGAGTCAGTCAGTCAGTCATAAATTGTTTATTTCAGAAAATATTTTCCATAAAACATGCATCCAACAATAAGTACATACAACATTAAAAACGTCAAACGTTTAAAAATCATAAAACCCAAATAAACATGGCAATCACTTAATAGAATAACAACAACTAAATATTAAAACTCAATCTTTTCTTTACAGCACTCCTATAGACAAATGTGTTCTGTTATTAGCATCTGTAAAACCATTAGTGCAGGTATTGCCTGGAAAAAAATCATACCTTTAAGAAGAGGAATTATACATTTGTGTCGAAGGCCACAATAAAAACCACAGAAAACAAGATAGTGAATGGTGTCTTGTCGTGAAAGGTTGTCACATTGACTAGGGGGGAGATTCTCCATCCGTAACCACACGTTACGAAACACGAGCAGTTGATGTATCATCCCTGAACGAAATCTAGTTAGGAGGTAATGATGAAAGCAGTTATTGACAAAAATTAAATAGGGCTCGACAGGAAAGATTGTTTTGCGCAGTACCAATCCCCTTACCGATCCTTCGTGCAATTGTAAAGCCTCCCTGTCAGATTTTCTATGGCCGAGGAAATTTCCCTTGGTCCACGTTATATCAGATTTTATGTTCGATTCAAAGGCTGTAATCTCCTCAGGCTGCCCAAGAGATTGAAAACCCTTTTGCACATACTTCAGCCAAGCAATATTTTTCCCATAATTCAAAGAGAGACAACCCCTCAAAAATATCCAGTTCAACTCGAGTTTTGGATTAACCCATATCGCCAGCCATTTTAAAAGAGGTCGAAAGCCAATTAGATCTACTGTGTAACCCTTCCCTGCATCCTCATGGAATATGAAAGAGAATATACCACTTGGCAAAGCCAACAAATGTTTAAAAATTTTCAACTACTGGAAGCTGAGAATAATCAACATATCCACACAATTCGCTACCGTATAATACAGCAGACCTACATTTGCATCAAAGTTCTTTAATAGGGTGTGAAAAGCTTTGTTCCCAAGTCTGGCAGCAAAATCAAAAATTGCGCCCACTGTCCTTCGAAAAGAGAGACTGTTTGACAAAAATCAAATTATGCCAGGTTCCCTTCTGATCAAACAAAACCCCAAGATATGTTAACAAGGGGACCCTTTTGTTTTGCACTCCCATTATAGTGTGTCTTCTACTCTCCGTAGTACTTGAGCTAATGACCATAACATGTGACTACCCCAAATTAGTAGAGGGTTCAAGGGAGTCCATACATTTTACAAATGAATCTAAAAGTCGTGAAAGACACAAAGCCCTCCTTACTAGAATGACGTATTATCTGCATACAGGAGAACTGTAATCAGTCTCTTACCCATTCGGGGGTAGATCTAGGGCCTCCTGTAATAAATGTTCCTTGAGACGATGAATATATGATGAAAATAAAAAAGGGGCCAAAATACAGCCCTGTTTGACTCACCGAGGGCAGTGGTGGTGGGTGATTTTAGAAGGGAGGGGGGCGGACGGGACACACAAACACACACACACACACACACATACATACTCCCAACTATGCATTCACACACACACATCCATTCTCAGCACTCATTACCAAATATTCAAACATGCACACACTCACACACTCAACATTTAATGTAAAAAAATCACACTTACCTGCTGCTTTGCCTGGGATGTTCTAAGGGCAGCCAATGTGGCAAGGCAACAGTCCCTATGTGGTCACAGAGTGGGATGGGGTCGGTGAGACTGCTGGCCCCCACCCCACTCTGTGACAAAGTGTCACTGATTGACACTCGACCCTAGGCACTTCAGGGCTTAAAACTGAAGCAGACAGGTTTGAGGCTGTCAGTAACGCTACCCCTCGTCAATGAGGGGGAGGGCCTCAAGGACCTTTTCTGAGCTGAGGAGGTCATCCCCATAGGAGCTGTGACTTCCTCAGCCCTGGAAAATTCCACTCAGGCAGCCAGGTGGAGAAGTGTGGCTCAATTGTTAGAGCGGCAGACCCTGTTGCAGAGGTCTAGCCCGGGACCAGGGTTCAATTCCCCGACTCGGCGGGGCTTGGGCTCAAAATTCCACAGACCTGATATTTCTTGCCTCAGTGCCTATTCCAATCATGGAGTCCCACTCTGCAACTCTGGGCAATAGCTTGCTTAATCTCCATAACGGCCCCCACAACGCTAAGGATGCCTGGCCTCCACCTTGGGGGTGCCCAGGAGTGGACGCCTCACAGGGAAAGCCAGGATGGGTTCCACAGCGGTATTCGTACAAGCGCCTTGAGACCCTTGTAGTGCGCTATACAAGTATCAATTTACATTTTTTTACATTTACAGGAGCCCTCACATTTAGTGCATGTCCAGCTGTCTGACCTGAAAATGAACAGTGTCTGTCAGGCTGACATTTGCTGAGCCTGATAGACACTGTTCTTGAGGGGCAAAAGGTGAGGGGGCGTGGCCCCTTAATCCCAATGGACTGGGCGCGGCTGCCCGAGTGATGGCAAATTATTCTGTACGGTCTCCATACCTAACACAAGTAGACATATTCATATGCTGATTAGCCAGAAAATGAAGAAGCTCATTGTCAAATCCCAAGGAGATCATCAAAGGCCAGAGTTTGCTTCTTTTAACACAGTCAGATGCGGAAGAGGGATCTTTAAATGCTGTATGGATGGATGTATGGATGCTCCCCTGCTTAGCCACTGTAAACTTGATGATAATTAAGTAAAGGTTCAGGGCCTGATCAGTTGTGCTTTCCCCTGTCTGAAGCCATATTGAATATCAAAAATAATCCCATTCTGCTCCGACCACTCCTGCAATCAAGCTGAAATGACGTACGCCACTATTTTGACTGTGGAATCCAATATTGATCTGTAACATTTTGGGTCTGTCTTATCTCCCTTTTTGAAAATCATGATAATCACAGAACAGATCCATGACAAGGGAACCCCGGTTTTGACTACAGCATTCAAGAGCATAGGAAGCAGGGGTGCCCACAGATTAACGTTCAGCTTAAATATATCAATGGGAACCCCATCAGGTCCAGGTGCCTTATTACTGCAAATCCTTGACTTCCTCTGGTTCAAACCAAAGATTAGGATAATACCAGACAGTGGAGGTCTCCTCCCTCACTCTGACAGAGACCATAGGTCCATATATACCTCTAAAATAAGTCACCCACAGGTCTGGAGCTATAAATTCATGGATGGCTGGTGAGTCATTACTGAAAAAAATAAAAAGGATGATTGGCAATTTCCCAGAACGTTTGATAAAAACTTGGTTAAAGATCCGTGCATTCCTTCCTTCCAATGGTTATCTGGTCATACGTGAAGTCAGGGTGCTGGTGGGGTATCACCTCTGAATGATAATTGTTTAGTATTGATAGGTGAACACCGTTCCTTTTCTCGGGCAGGGTCTCCCCCCTGCACCACTACTGTTCCCAATGAGGATTTCCCCTTAATCTTATTCTGTTTTTCCTCAGAACTTTTATATTATTGTTTAGCATATGTCACATCAACGAATTTATACATATCTTCAAAATATTCCTTCAGATAATTTCATTGTTATTATTCATTTATTCAAGAGCTCATTCATGGTGTACAATTACAGTATTCCTCTCGTATTACACCTGTCCCCTTAGTCTCCAAAGCATTTTCTACCTTAGTTGGTCCTTCAACAGGGGGGGTAGTTTCCCTTCTAGATTGAGACGAGGTACACCGGACAGGTTTTCCAGCATGTTTGTAAATCCGCCTACATTCTTTCACTTTAGATGCCACTCTAGGCTTAGAATGAAGGGCCCAAACCAAATCATAAGCCATCAAACAGCCCTAGTCAAACCAACCAGAGGAAGCCCACCTGCCACTATTCCCTGATGAGTGAGCATAACGCTTACTCTAGAATAATTATTAGAAAAACAGCCACCCAGTATTTCTCTTGGAGATCTACGGATAGACAAACCTTAAAATCCACATTATCCATTTGTAACCGACTCAATTAGTAAAAGAGTACAGGCAGATCCTCTTCCAGCTTATGCTTCTCCCTTGAGCAACTAGCAACACATCATTATCCTTTGAAAATGAGTGGTGAATAGAGGGTCCTGCAACATCCCAATATATGGAAACCTTAATCGAATTATGACTAGTCTAAGCTAGTCTAAAAATATTGTACTTTGAAAGGAAAGGGCTGAACTAAGCCAAGAGGAGAACATAATCAATTATAGTATCCACCCCCCTTCCAATGTATGACGGTCCAAAGGAGATATAAAGGTCTTTCCCAAGACAACCCACAGCCAAATAATAAATTAAAATCACACATAACATTATTCAACAGATCTCCCGTGGAGTATGCTTGAAGTATAAGAAGTGCTACTCCACCTTGCTAAGTATCCCACTCACAGTTTTTAACACGCAAGTGCAAGTTGAAATCACCCACAATGACCACTGGAATAAACACACTGAACTCTCCTTTCAGCCGATCTAAACAAGTCTGTTGGCCAACCAACTGTGTTGAGGTCTCTAGTGATGCGTTAGTGTTATGAAAATTCAACAGAAGGACTCTATTAGCATTAGAAAGCAAAAGCTTTAATTTTCTTACCCTCTTGCATCCTCCCTGTCGACTACGCCAGGAGGCACATGCCCGTTCTGCAGTGAGTGGAAATTGAAGTTCAAGTAGGCCCAGTACCTAAGTAATCTAACGGCATCCAGATTTCGCTAGAGGCCAATCATGTTGTGCAGCAATGGCTGCTCAAAACCAATTGGTCCAGCAGCAGGCCCTTCCCCACCCAGAGATGATTTGGCTGACAAACGTGTCACTATTAGGTTGGGAAGGTCATCTGGTAGAGAGGTGAAGATCAGAAGACTCTTTTCTTTAATGGAAAACTGGCTCCAAATCAATCAGTTGGAGTTGTGGGCCATTTGTCTTGTGCTGAAAGCCTTCCTGCCATCCTTCAAGGGGCGGCATCCTTGAATTTCACAGCGGATGAGCTAAGCAGGCGGCACCTGGCAAATTGCATCTACATCATGAGGTGGAGCAAGGCATCTTCCGATTGTCCGGAAAATCCTGGCTCGATTTTTTTCACCTCTGTCAAGAACACTCAGGATCAATGTTTTTATGTGTTGAAGATTCCAGGAGAACGCTCACCAGGAGATGAGTTCCATCTGGAATGGAACATAGGACTCCTGTACACCATCCTGCCTCTCCTTCCCCAAATTCTGAACAAGATCAGCAGAACCCCAGCTCAATCTTTTCACCACAGCTGAGGGCACTCAATGTCAGCACTTATGTGAGTTGGAGCTTCCTGAGCAGCTCTGGTGGGAAGTGCCTTCCATCTAGAATGGAGCTCAGGAATCCTGTATACTTTCAGCTACTGCCGCTACATCCCCAAATTCTGAAGATCAGGAACGACTGGGCCCAAGTCATCCAGCAGACTGGGCCAGGAGAGCGTGGTATCCGGCACTCCTGGGCATAAGCATCTGTTCTCCGATCAAGCTGCCGCTTCGGGAGGATCTTTTGCTAAAGCGGCATGGCAGGGTGTTGCACTTGGGTCTGCAGACTATGCATCTCCATATTCTGAGGTTTAGCAGTAACAGCTGACCTCCTTCGGCCTTCACCCTGAGGTCACTGATGTCATCTTGGCATTAAGGTGTTCCTCTACAATTCATTGAACACCAGTTGTTGGGACAAGTTTGTCGATTGGTATGGCACCTTATAAATCGACCAATTACAGACAAATTTATCCAAAGTTTTCATTTTATTGTCTGTTCTAAGGACTTTCTTTAGGCATGTTAAGGTGTACTGATCGACGCTTTCCACTTTTTTGCTGCTGCTGGATCAGCTTTTGTTATTCCAATCACCAGTTATAATGAGATTTATGAAAGATTTGCAACATTTGTTTCCACCAAAACCTTTAATGATGCCTCAGCAGGACTTAAACTTAGTCTAGAACTTCAAGGGGACAATCATCTTTTTGTAGGGTTCTCTGGAGAAAAGAAGAGCAAGTCAGTGCAAAAACAGACCATCACTTGATGGATTGCTCTCTGTATAAAGATCTGCCCTGTACTGGCAAGGAAGCATCCCTTTGGAAGCTTGCCGGCTCATTCCAACAGGGGCAAAGCTGCTACCACTGCATTAGCATGAGGCGTGCCTTTCCTGGACACTAGTTAGACAGCTACGTGGGCGTTGGTACACATGTTCACGAAACACTACTAAATCAACAGTCTGGTCCATCAAGAGGGACACTTTTCCTGCTTTGTCCTACAGAACATTTTGTTCTGAGCTAGTTCACAGTCCCACCTCCGTGGTGGGTACTGCTGGGGTATCTATTTACAAGGATAGGAATCTGTGGTTTGAAGCTTCATCAAAACAACAAGTTACTTACCTTTTTGTGACAATCTTTCTGGTGCACTCTCTTATCAATCTGCTGCTTCTTCACCACTCCTCTCACCTCCCTCTGTTAGCTGGACTCTTTTCTATTTAAAAAGGTCCCAATCCACTAATTCACATTCTGGTCTTACTTCTGTGGACAGCCTAGAAATAACTGACATCAGCCTATGTGGGCTGCGCTTATATGTGGGTTCGCTCGTCATTTCTGGAGTGGAACAATGTTGGTGTAAAGTCGCACAACACCACCTATCAGTGCGCCTGCGAACAACTCTAGAAGGTTCCGGATTCAGTCTGACGCTTGGGGAATGTTCATAAGGTGAGGAATTTGCAGTTAGAGTATCTACTATATGGATTGTTACAGAAGGTAAATAACTTGTTCATCTGACAGATAAATAAACAAAAGTGAAGCGAGCAATGATATCAATTTCTGCTCTTGCACATTGTTATCTGTGAGTTCTTGAGATTTTAGTTTCTATATCCTCTACAGACTATGCAGCAACAAACTTTCTCTACAAATCAGGGACTTTAGGCCCATTTAATTCCATGTTACAGTCAAGGTGTCCATCTTAATCCTAGCCGCATTCCCAACCAAAATCAACATTGCAAGTGAACATCTGCTCTTATAAAAGAGTTCAATCCCAAGAACAAATGGAGTATTGTCTATTCTTAGCCAGAAAAACTATAGTATAATGCATTGGTCACGGACTGCAGGACCTCCCTACTATTTATTGGACTTGTGATGGGCTCTTTTTTGGAATTTAGAGACAAATGAAATTGAAACACTATCAAACCAGAGGTAAGCACAGAAAAAACATCTTGCTTATACCATTAGCCCCTGGAGCATGCCCTGAAATACATTTCTGTTACTCCAGCTATGATATCAGCTGTTGACACTGGTTCCTTTATATTGGCACCCTCGGCCATTAGAAATTTGCTTAATATCTCCGTCTGCCTCAAATGAAAAAATTACCAGCCCTGAACCTTGAACCAGACTCCCAACACCTATTTCAAGTGTATTCAGAAGATCAAGGGTGCTTGGATGCTAGTTTCACATAAGGCAAGATCATTTACTTCCTTGTATGAATTCTTATCCTGGGCTGTCCATTGACCAGCAGAATGCTGGTGAGTTAGGCACTCAGTAAGTTAGACTTTCTGGAGGGCCCTTGGAATTTCCGTTTCCTGGGTGCTCCCACCCTTGTTGAGCAGACTCATAAGCTGTTATCAAAGAGCAGTAGAGGCTCTTGAGGGTGTAATGAACACTGAATAAAGGGTACAGGCACACCTTGTTAGAAACAGTGCACTCTGTTGTAGTTCCGTTGGCACAGGGGTCATACTGAGAAGGCAGTCTCTGAGAATCTAACGGATTCCCAGATGGGGTCCATACACAACTTTTGAATATGAACTTGATTGGCCAAGGAATGTGGAGAAAGTGGATAATTCACTCAAACCCTATCCAACAACAGGGTCCCTGGGGCTGTGAATATCCCAGCCAATGTAATAGACTATGCAACTATCTCAACCTCCACCTCAGCAGTACAGTTGTCTTTACTGAGTAAGAGAGTCTGCAGGGAAAGACTATTGCAGTCCCCATCTCTGTTTATTTGGAAATATCGTTTGTAAATATTTACTTTGTAAGTAGTTATAATATAGTCTTTAACAATACATCGCTCCTTGCTGGATATAGGTCCTCTTAGTAAAAGTTGATGCCTTCAGCATATTGGAACTAAAGAAATCTACATGTGAAATGTTAGTGGTGGGAAGAAAACTTTAGGCCTCTATTGTAAAAGTTGCCAATAAAAACCCAGGATTCATATAGATGGAGGTCAATGTGACTGGGGTAGTTGTGCTTTGCTCTGCAAATAAAGATGCCTGGAATTACCTTATGTTGGTACTTTCTGCCCTCTGTCAGTCAAACAAAACAATTTAAGAACTCTTCCATACTTTCATAGAAAGGCAAGGACGAAGTATTTGTTCACTGCCCCTACTTGACTTGGTTCACTTATTGAGAATGATTATGGAGTTATTTAGGGGTATAGCACTCACTGGTATAGTTTCCATTTAGGCTTTTATCGTATTCTAGGAAATAGGAAAAATCTTAGTAGAACTCTTAGTCAAACAGATGCAATACCTTTTTAGTGCATTGCACCTTCAGAAATTCAGTGGGTAAATATCTTGACCCAAGAATCTGTAGAATAATGTAGCAGTGCCATGTTTGTTTTTGTCTGCAATTTCTAAATATCATATGATGAGCAATGTTAAAAGTGTCCCACATCAATGTCATCACAGTACGAGAAAACGTGTTTAGTTCAGTATCACCAAAAAAGACATCACCATAAGAGGATCAGCCTCCTTTGCCTCCTACTCATAATAATCCATTGAATCTGTCTCCAACAATTTTATTGTAACTCATTGCCACGGTTGTCTCATTATTGTAAATTGCTCCTCCCTTCTGCTGTCATACATAAAAAATGCTCTCTCTCATATCTTTACTTTTCTAATCTGCATCAGGGCAATCCGTGTACGATCCAAATGTGTTTCAGGACCCAGCACAGAAACATTTGTCCTTCCTTTCTTCTTTGTTTTTGTTTGTGCCATACCGTTGCTTTCCAGCACTGATTCCAGCTTGGTCAGTCATTATATATTTAATATCAAAATTAAGTCAATAGGTCTGGCCTTGGCAGGCTAGTTCAATGGTTAATTATTTTTCTTTTTTTATTGCAAAAATGTTCTACAAAACGAAAACATTTGGCCACCTAAACATGGCCATCATATGTTGGTTTTAACTAATTTCAATTAAAAAAAAACATTCACTGATGTGGCCATTTTACCAGTGATTTCTAACTTTTGACGGGAAAGTTCAGAGTGGGAAAAATGCTAATTTTACTCCCAGAGAAGGTCCCTCGTTGGCCGGATACTTTTTGTTCCTTACCGAGTGGAGATTTCGACCTTCGGACCTAGTCCCTTTTTTGGAGTTAAAATTCTTCCAGCGGGGCAAGGCTGCATGCTGAATTGAAATATTCAGAAGGTGAAGAAGTTCCTGGTTTGCTATTAGAGGTACTGCCTGGAGTTCAAGAAGGACAACTTCCTCAAGACCTCATCCAGCGGCTATCCAACGACGTGGAGCTCTCTTAGGCCACAGCCTGCTTCCTTGCCCCACTGAGGAGTTTTTACTTCCTTCCCATAGACTAAGTCCAAAGGAAAAACTTTTCATCGCGATGAACCAAGTACCTGACTCGCACTCCATCGTTGTCGGACTTCAGCCTTACCATTTTGCCGGTCAAACGCAACCTGATGAACCTGGTTTGGGCTTAATACTTTTTGGTGCTGTTTTGAACCTAAAACTGTAAAAAATCATAAATCTGGTTCAATTTATTGGATTTTTGTTGTTTTGGTGTCATTGCCTTTATTAAAATATTATCCATTTCTCTTTAGTTTGGGATTGTTCTTGTGTTGGAATTTTTCTTTTTTTGTGTTTTCACTTTATTACTGTTAAATACTGTTTTTGTTGTTGTTTAAGAACTGAATAACTACTATACACACTGCCTCTAAGTTAAGCCTTACTGCTTTTGACTGATTCCAGCAACAGCAGATCCAATCCCTGTTCCCCTCTGTGGACTCTACCACTTCCAAATACTTCTTACTCCTCACCTTAACAACATCCTCTTCTGGTGGGAGGGAGGATCTGCTGTTTTGACACATATTGGGAGGCGATTATGACAGATGACAAGGCCATACAGCTAGCAGACTTCCTTTAGAGCATGCTCTCTGGCTCATGCCTCGATCTGAGAAGCAGAAGTCCTAGCCTTGCTGGACAAGGAGGCATAAAGGTGGTGCCTGTGAAGAAGATGACCACAGTGCCTTACAGTCTTTACTTCTTATTTCCCAAGAATGACAGAGGCCTAAGGCGTATCTTGCGTCACTGATCTCTGAACTTATTCATTTGCCAAGACAATTTGAAGATGCTGTCCTTGGTCTGGGTCCAGTTAGCCTTGAACTTGGGAAATTGGTTAGCATGCCTGGACCTTCTGGACTATACTTTCCTCGTCCAATTCTGTCTTTCCACGACTGCCTTTTTGAGGTTCACATGGGGAACCAGCACTATCAGTTAGTAGTCCCACCATTCAGACTGATGACCACCCCATGCGTCTTTACAAAAGTGCTGGCAGTCGTGGCCGCTTCACTGTGACAGTAGTCCTAGGTGCTAAGGACCATCTCTAGCAGAATATTACTTGACTCTAACACCTGGACTTTACAAGCGCGATAACCACCCTGCATCCGTATTGCACTGGGTGCTGCTATTACCACATTATTGTTCACATTTTATCTGCCCTAGTCACATCCATTTTCTTTCTTGCGCCACTTGTAGCTCTTGACTTATGCACCGATTACAGATATGTTGCTTGCCTTGGTCGGCCCAGCACCTGTCACATATAACCATGTCCTTTGGTTTCTTCATGTCTTCTTCTGTGATTATCTCTCCCTGATGGGTTTTGACTTATCGGTTGGGAGTCATGTATGCACTTAGTAACAATTCCCACAGGGTGGACAAAAGGTTCTCTCACTCGATACCTTTCCATGACAGCTAATTCCTTGTTTCTTTTTTCTTTTTTCTTCCTCTTTTCTTTAGCTCCTGCTGACTTTCATCATTGGTATTCTTTCACTGGCACATTCATTCATGTCCTGATGATGATCCCATGATTGTTTAGGGATATAAACTTTGTCGGCCACAGTACCTAGACTCAATTTCTAATTGTTGATATTGTACACTTGACCATTGGTACTTCAGAATTGTGACCATAACCATTGTATTCTAATTTTGCCACACCTGTAATGCTGAGTTTATGAAATAAAAATTGACTACCCTGACTGCCTGCTTTTTCCCACACTATTCTTAGATTTTTTATGCCTAATACATATGTATGAATCATCCATTGGACAACAAATATAGGTTTCATTGTATTCCTATCTATATATGAATAGTTTATTTTCGTGTTTGAGGGACTCCTGTTCCTTTATAAATACATATACCTCTGGTAGCTCTTTACCCATGGGTTTCCCTCGTTGTGTATAAACATGATTATTGTGTGGGGCAGTTTGAGTGCCTTTGATGAGCCCTTAGAATTTTTGGACAACACCTTTTTTGTTCCTCCACAAATTTGTTTATTTCAGCCATTGGTCATGCTTTGGGTCTTGGTGTGCTCAGGAACACGTTGATACACTCAAGGCACACTTGTAATTCTTTGTGGTTAATACTTTTGGCCTGGTAGAGCCTTGTCTTGGGCTCACTGTCCATTTGTTTCGTTTTTCTTACTGTGCAGTGCCAGCCTTTTTTCTTTTTTAATTCATCTGTTGTGATGCTGTTTCTGGAGAAATTAAACATTTATTTCTACTTTCTCTGTTTATCATACTCCAGTGGAACCGTAGTTTGATTCTGTCCTTTTTAATAAGCTTGTTATTTCATGTAGGCCAATCAGTAATCCTACCAATATTTTTCCGTTTCTCTACATCCAATAATGGTGTAAGAGGGACTGCATCCTGTGGTGTTCTCCTCATATAAATAAATGAAGACTCATAGGAATGAAGTAAGCAGGTAAGGTTTAATGAACCTCATCCACAAACAGCCAACATTCAGCTGTCAGATAAGAGAATCAAATGATACCATTCTAAAGAGAACATACTTTAAGGAACATTGCGCAACTATATTCTACATTCTGATTCCATGCTTGTCATGTATTACTTAACAACAATATCACACATCTTCCTCCTTAACAATAAAAATACAGAAAACAAACCAAAAACTAAACAAGTAAAAATACATCAATGTACTAAATGACATAAAAACAATGTATAAGACGTCGCGACAGGCGCCACAGTGGGCTTTTGGGAGATGTGATCCGCTCCAGCCGTTCCCCTCACGGCAAGCGGCAGACAGAGCGCTGATGATGGCCGTTTCCCTCACGGCAGATCGGAGAATGAAGCAGTGGCTCACGGCCGTTCCCCCTCACGGCACAAACAGCTGCGCTTTTTGATCACATTGTACACTGCATCTCCGATTTCCTGGATTATATGGGAATAAAAGGCGCCCGACTTCCGCTTGGATTTACCTTTTCCTTTCCTTGCAAGCAGACAAGTTTAGATGCTGGTATACTTCTCAATTGGACAAAAGGCTTTAAAGCAACAGACTGTGAAGGAGAAGATGTGGTTTATATGCTAAGAGAAGGAATCAAAAGGAGAGAGGAGTTTGACCTGGATGTCGTGGCTGTGGTGAATGACACAGTTGGTACAATGATGACTTGCGCATATGAAGACCCAAACTGTGAAGTTGGCCTTATTGTTGGAACTGGCAGCAACGCTTGCTACATGGAAGAAACGAGAAACATAGAAATGGTGGAGGGAGATCAAGGACGAATGTGTGTTAACATGGAATGGGGAGCATTTGGAGACAATGGATGCTTAGACGACATCAGAACAGTTTATGACAAAGCCGTTGATGAATTGTCACTGAATTCTGGTAAACAGAGGTATGAGAAAATGATCAGTGGAATGTACTTAGGAGAAATCGTCCGCAACATTTTAATTGACTTTACGAAAAGGGGTTTTCTTTTCAGAGGTCAAATTTCGGAAGCGTTGAAAACAAGGAGCATTTTTTAAACCAAATTTCTTTCACAGATTGAAAGTGACCGGTTAGCCTTGCTTCAAGTGCGAGCAATCCTCCAACAGTTGGGTTTGGACAGTACCTGTGATGACAGTATCATTGTAAAGGAGGTCTGCGGTGCGGCTTCGAGGAGAGCAGCTCAGGTTTGTGGGGCTGGAATGGCTGCTGTTGTCGATAAGATTCGTGAAAATCGAGGATTGGAACACCTAGACATCACAGTTGGAGTTGATGGAACATTCTATAAACTTCATCCGCATTTTTCAGGAATAATGCACGAGACTGTGAAAGCACTTGCTCCAAAATGCAACGTGACATTCCTTCTCTCAGAAGATGGCAGTGGGATAGGAGCAGCCCTCATCACAGCTGTTGGGTGTAGACTTTGCGAAGCCGAGCAAAACACCATCTGAAGAACTATTTGTTGTTCCCTTTCTCAACATTTTCTCATTGAGTAATAACATACTGTGCTAAGGTGGTTCAATTGAAAATATGCTGTTGAATTCAAAATTGATAACTAACAGCGTACAGAATTTGAGTACTAAAGATGAAGAATTATATTACTGGCATTTACCATACCCATATACCTTCTGGTTGATTTTCCAGCTAACTGCTGTCCTCTTACTCCCACGCTTGTTCACGGTAGACAACAGTGTAATGCAGATGCCGTACAATGCAATTCTGGCAGTTTCCTGCAAATCATAACTCAGAAGACTTAGGCAGATATTTGCACATCCAAAAGTTTAGCAACTTACACGTGTTCAATCGAGGATGCACCAGTGGTTAAAACACGCTCCATTTGTAGGCCACTCAACTATGTTTATAATATTTAATTATCAGAATACATTATTTACGAGAGTGACAAATAATGAAATGAAAAAAATTTGATATTTGCTGCCTCTCTGATTTTTATGTGATATTTATTTTAAGTGGAGGCATTTTAGTGTTTAAACATGAAATTAAAATAAAGAGAACTAATGCAAGTTTGACAAAGAACCAATCCAGTCAGTGTTTTACCGTAACACCTGTGTTCATATCATAAATTGTTGTGCTGAGCTTCTATTTTTATGCATTTTGCACTACCCAACGTGCAAGCATATAACTTGAAATTTCTCTTGAGTTAATGCATAAACTGCAGATCCCATTGCGTTAAGCAATTACTGTTCACTCCCGACTTGTGTTATGTGCTGAGACTTCTTATTTTTTTTAAACAATTCATCTTCTCATCAAAGCAGTTCTTTGTGAGTACTCGTTCATAAAAAATAGAAACAGACAGAGTTTGATTTTGTCACAGTTCCTATTTGTGCACTGACTACTCTCGCTTGAGTTGTACGTTAATGCTGTTCATACATAGTTTGCAGTAATTTAAGGTCCTCCCTCTCCCGCCAAAATCCTGATAAGTCTTGCATTCTTTCTCATATTTGAATGGAGTTGTTTTGAAACTACGTGCACGATTTGTCTCGGCGATAGGATTTTGTATATTGAACTTCAATAGGTTAGATGTCATTATGCAATATTTTCAAATGTGATTAGACATTATGCGATAACACATTATGTGTGTTATAAATGTCAGCTTTACCATTCAGCCTTTAGAATGCACCCAAGACTGATTTTGTGTTGATGGAAACTGCTTTTTGGACATAGTTAGAAGCGTGCTATTGTCATAAGTGAAATTTGTGAAAATATTAAATTTCCCCTAACTGGTAAAAAAAAACCAAAAAAAAAAACCAATGTATAATCAAACATAAGCTTTCATATACACAGGGAGTCTGCGTATTCTTTGACTTCTTTCTCGAATACTATTAGGAAGTCTGGAAGAACCTGTGGAAGAATATAAATTACTAGACAACTTAGAATGAGAATCAACCTCTCTACAACTGTCATCTGGTAAAGGAATGTTAGAATTTACAACCACAATATGACTTTTATTCCAAATTCTCCCATCTCTAGTTTCAGCAGCATGTATGACGGGACCCCCTCAACAAGGTTAATTGTGGCCAAGGAACAGAGGGGAAAGGAAAAACATCACTGTGGAAGAATTGTTCCTTCAATGGCCATACACTTCAAATATTAGTATACATCCTACTTATTAAAACTTGGCGACAAAGTTATTCTAGACAATTTTTATTTCAACATCTTTTATTTTCATTTTATATGATTTCTTATTATTAGATTTGTAAAAAATTATTTCATCATGAATACATTTTTTTTGGAATATTTTTTCTTAATACATGTAAACAATTATCACAATCTAGTTTCGACAGCATTCTTGAAGATTTTTACAACCAGTCTGACATCAGTATATTTGGACCATGGTCGACAACCAACGGGAGCGTTGATCTTAATAAGATCACCTATTCTCACTTCTTGAAACTGAGCACATTTCTTATCATCAAAATATGTCTTTCTATTCATTTACGTATCCAACTCTCCCTTTCTCCATTCTCCTATGTGATTGTCCTCTAAACCTTTGTTTAACTTCATTCACCCAGGACACAATTTAGAATTGGGAATTCTTCCCTTGAATAGTTCAAAAAGGAGATCCCCCAGTGGTACAATGTAGAGACATGCGATAAGATGTAATTCTGTCTTGTAGCGCATCTTTCCAATTCAAACCATTGACTCTAGCAAGTTGTATGCATTCTTTGAGAGTCTCGTTGACTCTCTCTACTGCTCCATTAGTTTCTGGGTCATAGATTGCAATTTTTTGTGAGAAATACCACATTTATCTAAGAAACATTCAAATACACTCGAACAAAACTGAGTACCATTATCCGAGATAATGCTGTTGGGAAAACTCTCTCTCTTAAAAATTTGATTACAGCTTCTGAAGAAATATCCCTAACAGCCTGAACCTCAATCCACCTTGAATATAGGTCTTAAACAACAATAAGATAGGAGTGTCTCATACACCATGAAGAGGACCAAGAATGTCAATAGCAATTTCATACCAAGGATTATTAGGCATCTTCCTACAAACCATTGGCAACTGTTTGATCTTAAGAATTTTATCCCTGGCACAACATTCTACACACTCTTTAACCATTCTCTCAATCTCTAAATCCATGCAAGGCCACCATAATTGTCATCTCAGCAACTCTCTTGTCTTAACAATTCCTAGATGACCATTATGGGCAAGACTTAGGAGTTTGCCCTAATACTCACAGGAGGTACCAATTTCATACCGCGAGCAAGCATACCGTCCACAACAGAGAGTTCTTCACCAACAAGAGACCAAGACTTATCTAGACGTTTGTTATCCTCCAACAATTCCATAACTCTCTTTATTTCATCATCTTTATCTAATTCAGACTTCCAATCATTCTCACTAATTGCACCATCAGTAATTTCACATACATTAATAACTTCCTCCTCTTCTTGGCATCCCTCATCTTCAAGACACTCGTTAACATCAACTAGTCTTGAAAGGCAATCTGCTGATTTATTGATGGCACCAGGAATATATTCAACATCAAAATTGAATTCTTGTAAAGAAATTATCAATTTCCTAATTCTAGATGAGATGGCATCAAGTCTTTTTTTTCGAACATACCTCCCTTAGAGGCTTATGGTCTGACAACACACTAATCTTTGTTCCCCAAATGAGATTTCTGAATTTCTTCAAAGCCCAAAATATAGCCAATGACTCCTTTTCTATAACTGAGTAGTTGAGTTCAGATCCTCTAAGGCACCTAGAAGCACAAGCAATTAAGGACACGTTTCCATTTTTCTTTTGAAGTAAGATTGCACCTAGGTGCTTATCAATTGCATCTGTAAAAATATATGTGGGATCACCAGGAACAAACACATGAAGAAAGGGAGCTTTTCTTAACTCCTCCTTGATATAGACAAACTCTCTCATGCACTCAGAAGACCATTGAAAGGCTACATTTTTCACAGTAAGTCTTCTCAAACTGAGTTTTATCTGAGTAATCCGGAATTAATTTACTATAAAACTCAACCATGCCTAAAAAGGAGTGAAGTTAATTTTTATTAACTGGTTCAGAGATTTTGGTAATGAAATCTACTAATTCTTTTTTGGGAAATGCACCTAATCCAGTTATGTGATAGCCAAGATAATTCACTTCTTCTACTCCAAACTTACACTTGTCCTTTCTAAGTGACAAACCAGACTCTCTAAGTCGCTCCAAAACCGCACAGACACGTGTATTTTGCTCACGCATGGAATTTCCATATATTAACAAATCATCTTGATAGCACTTGACACCCAAGAGCCCCTTAAGAACCCTCGTCATGATACACTGAAACACAGAGGCAGCGGAAATAAGCCCAAAAGACGTTCTACGAAACTTAAATGTGCCCATGGGAGTCACAAATGCTGTCAACTTTTGTGAGGATTCATCTAGCTCTACCTGGTGATAGGTGGAGGCCAAATCAAGAGTAGTAAAATACTTTGCACCAACTAACGTTCCAACCATTCCATTAATGTTCGACAAGGGAAATTTGTCTACAGTGGCCTCCTAGTTCAATGAGCGCAAGTCAATACAGAGGCGTAATTCAATGGGAGCCAACCACTCTGTGGCCTTCACAGGTTCAATAACTCCCATGTCTACAAGTTTCTCAATTTCTTTTCATACACCAGCTTGTTCATTTAAGGGAATTCTCACTTTCGCAACAACCGGCACAGCACCTTCTCTTAATCTCATAGATGTTTATATCCTTTGAGACAACTAAGACTATCTCTAAAAACATCCGGAAATTGATCTGCAAACATGGAGGATAAATTGTCTACTTCTTGCACTTGGACTTGAGATGAAGCATTAGGATTTAGCCGTACACCAAGTAAACGTTGATGAGGCCACCCTAGAAGTGATTCACCACATTTAGCTACATATATTTTCCCTGTAATCATGGGACCACACAACTCAATTGTAGCAAGAAAATATCCCAACATTTTAATTGGAATGCCTCCATAACCCAAAGGTAAAAGACCACTTTTCACAAGTTTGATTTTGTTATGAAAATGTTGATGAAAAACTTGTTCTCCTATCATTGTCAGATGTGAACATGAATCAAATTTGAAATTGATTTGAACATCATCAATCCCCGCCAAATAAGATGGATGTTCTTCTATTTTCCCATCAATCTGAAACGTGACTGCTTCACCTGTGGTTATGATTGTCTTTTTGTTGTGAAATCACCTTTATTAGCTGTGCTTTTGCAACATTTTGCAAAATGCCCCTTGCTACCACATGTGTTGCATGTCACTCTTAAGGCAGGACAGAATGAAGCATTAGCTAAATGCCCAAAACGATCACACCTAAAACAAACAGGTCTACCTCCTTCAGTAGAGATATTAGCAGAAGTAGGCATATAATTTCTTTTGTCACAGTTCACTGTGTTATCCTTCTTAACTTGACAAACAATTTCCTCAACTTTAGTTTCTACTTTAACTTCAGATGTGGTAAATGTATCCTTCTCACCTTTAAGTTCATCTCCACATTTCATCATATGTTCTACTTGTTTTGCTATAGATAACACTTCTTCTAAAGGAGGTTCGTCCTTTAACCATAGTTTCTTTCTGATATTGTCATGAGCACATTTTAAAACAAACTGATCCCTAATTCTCTCCTCCACTGCTTGCCCAAATTTGCACAATGAATCTTATTTCCTCAGTGCTGATACAAATTCCTCAACTGACTCGTCCTTTCTTTGTTCTCGTAGACCAAGATGGTATCTTTCCATCATGGTACTTAACCTTGAAAGGGAATGACGATCAAGTTGTAGAATACATATTCATTAAGATTTCTTTGTTCAGCAGCACTAAGTTCAGGTAAATGCTCTAAAACGTCTTGTCCTTCACCCCCAAGGCAAAGTAGCAATAAAGAATGTTTACGTTCAGCACTTAAATTAGTACCACATACTCTGGCATAATTTACAAACATTTTCTTCCATTTTTGCCATTTCACATTCGGTTCACCTGGACTTGTTAAAAAGAAAGGAGGTTGAGTTACCTACTGCATTATGACCACAAGGTAATAAATAAAGCCTTCAGTCACCAGTTATTTACTTTTTATTAATGCAAGATGATATAAACTAAATATAATCTCTATAATCTTATTGAAAGGTGAAACTTGAACAGAAGATACTTTCTCTTCCTAAAATATGCACCATGAGATTTTGTCAAAATTGAAATATATAGTAAATATTATTAATTTTTTCTAAAGTACATCATTTTTTTTAAATATATCAAGCTAAATATATACTCTAGAAAACAAGAATATCATCAATAAAACTATTTCTGTCATAACATAGAAAAATTCACCCTTGTAGGTTATACAAGATGTCTACAAATAGAAATGGTCATTAGTTCCAAGCAAACACCGTCATTTTCCTTTTAAATCTTGAAGCAATCACAAACTCTCCTAAAATGAAGGCTCCTACAATATAACTCAGCAAGTCATTGATAGATGCTGTTAGTGTCTCGAAGGCATGAATGCGTCTTTACCCAGCAGGCGAGTAAGATAAACACAGCTTCACTCTTTAACTCAACGCTCCTGAAACTCTCGTATTGTTGCTAAGCAACGCGTTAATTCTTTGAAGACGCGCAAGCACTTTGAAGATAACAATGCGAGAATTCCTCAGACTCACACGTCACTGGAACGCATGAATCCACACATCTTTGAAACGCACACCAGCACGTTAACGTGCGCACCAACTCCCACGTCACTGGAACGCACAAATCTTCACATCAAAGAAATGCAGGCCAATACACTGTTGCGATACAGTCAATCTGAAAGAGACACGTTAGTGATAGATTCCTTACCTTAGAATATCCCCAGGCGTCAGACTGGATCCGGAATTTTTTGCGTAGCAGTACCCTTGCGCGTCGGTAGGCGTCGTCTGCGGCTCCGCGTCCGTCGTCGACGTCGTGGGCGCCGTGATGGCGTCTTCGGAGTACATGGACGCCACCTCCGCGTGCTGACGTCAGTTCTTCTTTTTTCCGCGCCAGCAAGCGCAGATCTGGAAAAAGCAGTAACCCTTAGTCAATTTTTGACTAACTTTTTGGATCATTGTTGATCATTTTTCGAAGTCATACATATAGCCATAGGGATGCCTGGATTCAAGCACTGCGAGGATTGCGACCGCACGATGTCGGTCACGGATCCTCACCACCTGTGCCTAACTTGTCTAGGCGTCGACCACGACGACAAGGCCTGCTCCGACTGCCGGGCCCTCTCTTCGAAAGCCAGGCGACTCGAACTCCGGCAGTCGGCCCCGCGCCGCGAGCGGTCCCGGTCCTATGGGAGGTCGAGGGACAGGTCGCGGGGTCGGAGCCACCACAGCTCCGAGAGTCGGCACCACTCCTCCGGGTCGAAGTCGTCGTCGGGTAAGAAACACAGGAAGTCGGAGAGGCGTCATCGCTCTTCTGACTCCCCCCGACGCTCGCGCGACGAGGCCGGGGGTTCGGGTGACACCACCCACGCGGCCCCGTCGGAGCCGCGGGCGTCGCGTCCAGCCCCACACCCTCCGGTCCCTGGGCGAGACGCGACGCCGGAGGAGATCGAGCGCTTCCTCATGGCCATGAGGTCCCTCTCCTCTGACGGGTTCCGCTGGGCCTTCGGGCCCATCTGGGGCCCCTAGCGGGTTGGGGGCTTTGGCCATCACGCCGTCCGATGCTTCGGCCCCGACGCCGCCGACGCCTTCGGACCCGGCGCCGCAGGGCCCCACGGTCCCGACGCCGCCGGCGCCTTCGAGCCCGGCGCCTTGCAGGGCCCAACGGTCCCGCCGACGCATTCGGGCCCGGCGCTACGGGACCCCACTGGAACGGCTTCGGGATTTGGGTCGTCGCCGGTGGACCTTACGACTCCCCCGGCGTCGGTCCGTCAGGTGTCACCTCCGGCGCCGTCCCCGATGCCTCTTCTGCTCCGGTTCCGACGTCGGAACGGCGCCGCTGGGCGCCGCTTTCGACAGCGCTTGGGAAGTTTTACTTCAATGAACCGGCCCCATTGGTTGACAACCCTGAATTTCAGGAGATGGGTGATGAGGAGTATTGGGAGGGGTCTGAGGACCCTCTGACCCGAGAGTGTCAGCCTCTAGAGGACTGGACAGGTGACCTTGGGGATGCCAGTGGTCTGGACACCTCTCCGGACACTGGTTTTGTCTCGCCTCCTACTGTGGCTTCGGAGGAGGTGGCAACATACGGTGTGGTGTTGATGAGGGCTGCCAATGCCTTGAGCCTTGAGCTCCCCGTCGCGGCCGTGAGGACTAACCTCCTCACTGAGGTACTTAAACCGCAGTCATGCCCCTCGGAGCCTCTGCTGCCGTTTAATGAGGCCTTGACCGACGTTCTTTTGGGCACTTGGTCCAGGCCCGCTACGGGTTCGCCCGTAGATAGGAACGTGGCCAGACGCCACCGCCCAGCCCCGGGCGACCCAGTTTTCCTGTCCACCCAGCCCACCCCAGCGAGCCTGGTCATCCAGGCATCCACTTCCCAGACCGCATTCCCGTCGGCTCCGCCGGACAGGTAATCCAAGAGGTACGAGATGTACGGTAAAAAGGTCTTCTCCTCCCTTAGTCTGGGACTGCGGTCTTCCAACACTGCTTGCCTCTCGGGCCGCTACACCCACTCTCTGTGGGATACGGTTGCGGAAGTGCTGCCAGATTGTCCGTTGGAGGTACGGGCCAAACTCGGCCAAGCCCTTGTGGAGGGCCGGGATGCAGCCAAATATTCTATCCGGTGTGGGCTGGATACCACCGGCTCACTAGGTAGAGCGATGGCAACGACGGTGGCGATTAGACGCCACGCCTGGTTGAGGTCCGCCAACTTTTCGGCTGATGTCCAAAACACATTGATGGACATGCCGTTTGATGGCCGTCGCCTTTTTGGCGACAAGGCAGTCCATGCACTTTAAGGACTCCAGGGCTACGGCCAAGTCCTTGGGCCTCTCGGCCCCGCGCCAGCAAACGGGTGCCTTTTGCTCCTTTCGTGGCCATGGAAGGGGCGCCCCCACACGTGCTGCCAGCCACAGACTACCATCCAGCGCGGTGGCGGCCGTGGAGATCGCTGTGGAGGCGGTCGGTGACAACGCCGAGGCCAGTCCACACCCTCCCCCACAGCTTCCGCCTCTAAACCCTCCTAGTCCGTGCTTCTCGGCCCATGTGATGCCAGTGGTGGGCAGGGTTCGCCATCACCACTCTCACTGGCGCACTGTCACTTCGGACTGGTGGGTGCTGCAGATCGTCCGGAGGGGCTACTCCCTCCCCTTCGAGACGACCCCTCAAGCCATGCCACCGCAACACCACCGCGTATCGGGGGATCATTTGCGGCGTCTGCAGGAGGAAGTTTCGGCCCTCTTGGCCAAGGGGGCCATCGAGCGCGTTCCTGGACCAGAAGTAGGACGTGGTTGCTACTCCCACTACTTTCTGGTGCCCAAGAAGGGCAAACGGGGCCTACGCCCTATCTTGGACCTACGGAACGTCAACGGCTTCCTCCAGAAGGAGAAGTTCAAGATGCTGACTCTGGCTCAGGTCTTAGCTGCCCTGGACCCAGGAGACTGGATGGTACCATTGGACTTGCAGGACGCTTATTTCCACATCCCCATCCTGCCGGCCCACCGGCGTTACCTACGGTTCACGGTAGGCCATGAGCGCTTTCAGTTTACCGTGCTCCCCTTCGGCCTTACCAGCGCCCCACGGGTGTTCACGAAAGTGATGGCGGTGGTTGCAGCTCATCTGCGCAGGTTAGGGGTTTCAGTCTTCCCCTACCTCGACGACTGGTTGTTGAAGGCGGGCTCGCCCCAGACAGTCGTCAGCCACCTCCAGACGACGGCAGACCTCTTGCACCAGCTGGGGTTCTCCATCAATGTGCCGAAGTCACACCTGTGCCCCTCTCAGAAGCTCCTTTTCATCTGAGCGGTTCTCGACTCGGCGCAGTTTCGGGTTTACCCACCCGAACAGCGGGTTCGGGATATACAGGCTCTCATTCCAATCTTTCAGCCTTTATCCCGAGTCTCGGTCAGGTTGACGCTGCGGCTTCTGGGGCTTATGGCTTCCTGCATCTTTCTGGTGCATCACGTCCGTTGGCGGATGCGGGCTCTGCAGTGGGACCTGAAGTTTCAGTTGGCCCAGCATCAGGGCAACCTGTCCGACCATGTCCTGATCTCGGAGGGCACTGCGAGACAGCTGCAGTGGTGGCTCACGGACCGCGATTGGGCAGATCCCTCTCCCTTCCCCAAGCAGAGCACGTAGTTGTGACGGACGCGTCCCTCCAGGGCTGGGGAGGCCACATGGGAGAGGGGGAGATCAGAGGCCTCTGGTCTCCGGCAGAGTCCCGACTCCATATTAACCTTTTGGAGCTACGGGCGATTTGTCTAGCACTGAAGGTATTCCTCCCCTCTGTCCGGGGGAGCGTAGTGCAGGTGTTCACGGACAACACCACCGCCATGTGGTACTGCAACAAACAGGGCGGGGTGGGGCCGTGGACCCTCTGCCAAGAGGCTCTGCGCCTCTGGCAATGGCTGGAACATCTGAAAGAAACAGGTTAGTATTAGATTCCTTACCTTAGAATATCCCCAGGCGTCAGTCTGGATCCGGAAACTTTTGCGTAGCAGTACCCCTGCGCGTCAGTAGGCGTCGTCTGCAGGCGTCCCCTGCGGCTCCGCGTCCGTCGTCGGCGTCGTGCGCCGTGATGACGTCGCTGGAGTATATAGACGCTGCCTCCGCGCGCTGACGTCAGTTCTTCTTTTTTCCGCGCCAGTTAGCGCAGATCCGAAGAGCAGTACTCTGGTCTTTTGACCACGTTTTTTGATCCTTTTTGATCTTTGAACGTTCTACGGGCCGGTAGGATGCCCGGTTTCAAGAACTGTGACAACTGTGACCGGACGATGTCGGTCACGGATCATCACCGACTCTATCTCCGGTGTCTGGGCCCCGACCACGACGTGGACGCCTGCGTCGACTGCCGGGCCTTGACGAATAAAGCTAGGCGGGAGCGGTCCCGCAAGTTGCTCGAGGTCCGGGTGTCAGCCCCGCGTCGAGAGCGGTCCCGGTCCGGCCGGAGGTCAAGGGAGCGATCGAGGGAGCGGTCGCGGAGCCGTCACGGGCGCTCCGGGAGTCGTCACCATTCATCTGGTTCCTCAGGTAGGAAGCACAAGAAGTCGGGGCGTCGTCATCGTACCCCCGACTCCCCCCGACGCTCGCACGACGCGGCCGGGGGTTCGGGTGGCCCCACCCCCGCGGCTCCGCGTGAGTCGCCGACGCGGCCTGCTCCATACCCTGCGGTCCCTGGGCAGGGCGCGTCGCCCGAGGAGATTGAAGCGTTCCTCGTGGCCATGAGGGCTCTTTCTCCTCCGGCGGGTTCCGCGGCGCCTTCGGGCCCTGTGAATCCGTCCAGGGGCCCCACCGGCTCGGGTGACCCTGCCTCGACGCCGTCGGGTGCTCCGGCCCCGGCGCCGCAGGGGCCCTCGGGGTCGACGCTGGCTGGTCAACCGGCCTCTCTGGCGCCGATTCCATCGGGGCAACCCCTGGCGCCGCCCCCACGCGGCGTCGGTTCCCCGGCGCCGGCTCCGGGCGGCGCCGTCCCCAATCCCTCTCCGAATCCGGACGCGGAGTCGGACCGGCGTCGCTCGACGCCGGGCTCGACGCCGATGGGGCCTGCGAACCCCGAGGAGCCGGTCTGCATTGTTGATTCCGAGTATGGTGAGGATGTAGAATACGGAGAGGGTTGGGAGGGGTCTGAGGACCCTCTGACACGCGAGTGTCAGTACGACATGGACTGGACGGGTGACTTGGGTGACGCCAGTGGTCTGGATGACTCCCCCCAACCCTGGCTTTGTCTCGCCTCCTACCGTGGCTACGGAGGAGGGGGCAGCTTATTCTGGGGTGTTGATGAGGGCTGCCAAGGCCTTACACCTTGAGCTCCCCGTCGCGGCCGTGAGGACTAACATCCTCACTGAGGTACTCAAACCGCAGTCATGCCCACAGGAGCCACTGCTGCCGTTCAACGAGGCCTTAACTGACGTTCTTTTGGGCACGTGGTCCAGGCCCGCTTCATGTTCGCCTGTTGATAGGAACGTGGCCAGACGCCACCGTCCGTGTTCGGACGACCCCAAGTTTCTGTCCACCCACCCCACCCCTGAGAGTCTGGTGATCCAGGCCTCAACCTCCCAGACCGCATTCCCGTCGGCCCCGCCCGACAGGGAGTCAAAGAGGTACGACCAGTATGGCAAGAAGGTCTTCTCATCCCTGAGTTTGGGACTGCGGTCTTGCAACACTGCGTGCCTCTTGGGCTGCTACACCCACTCTCTGTGGGATACGGTCGCGGACCTGCTGCCTGAATGCCCGCCGGAGGTACGGGCTAAGCTCGGCAAGGCTATGATTGAAGGCCGAGACGCAGCAAGATATTCCATCAGGTGTGGTCTTGATACGACCGACTCGCTGGGCAGGGCGATGTCAACGACGGTGGCGATTCGTCGCCACGCCTGTCTGAGATCCGCCAACTTCTCGGCTGATGTCCAGAATGCCTTAATGGACATGCCGTTTGATGGCAGTCGCCTGTTTGGCGACAAAGCGGACCACGCGCTGGAGCGCTTCAAGGACTCCAGGGTCACGGCCAAGTCCTTAGGTCTCTCGACCCAGCGCCAGCAAACGGGTTCGTTTCGCTCCTTTCGTGGCCAAGGAAGGGGCGGTCCCACACGTGCTGCCAGCCACTCGCCGCAACAGACTTATCAACGCGGTGGCGGCCGTGGAAACCGCCGTGGTGGCGGTTGGGGACAGCGGCGAGGTCAGGCCACACCTCCCCCCGCAGCATCTGCCACTAAATCCTCCTAGTCCATGCTTTCAGGCCCATGTGACGCCGGTGGGAGGCAGGGTTCGCCATCACCTCTCCCACTGGCGCACAATAACGTTGGACAGGTGGGTGCTGCAGCTCGTCCGAAGGGGCTACTCCCTCCCCTTTGAGACAACTCCTCCAGCCATGCCACCGCAGAACCACCGTGTGTTGGGGGACCACTTGGCACTTCTGAGGGAGGAAGTTACGGCCCTCTTGGCCAAGGGGGCCATTGAGCGCGTTCCTGGGCCAGAAGTAGGACGTGGTTGCTATTCCCACTACTTTCTGGTACACAAGAAGGACAAGGGGGGCCTACGTCCTATCTTGGATCTAAGGAACGTCAACGGCTTCCTCCGGAAGGAGAAGTTCAAGATGTTGACTTTAGCTCAGGTCTTGGCTGCTCTAGACCCGCAAGACTGGATGGTAGCGTTGGACTTGCAGGATGCGTATTTTCACATCCCCGTCCTGCCGGCCCACCGGCGTTACCTGCGGTTCACGGTAGGCCTCGAGCATTTTCAGTTTATCGTGCTCCCCTTCGGCCTTACCAGAGCCCCACGGGTGTTCACCAAGGTGATGGCGGTGGTCGCAGCTCATCTGCGCAGATTGGGGGTCTCAGTCTTCCCCTATCTAGACAACTGGTTGTTGAAGGCGGGCTCGCCCCAGACAGTCGTCCACCACCTTCAGATGACGGCAGACCTCCTGCACGAGCTGGGGTTCTCCATCAATGTGCCGAAATCACACCTGTGTCCCTCTCAAAAGCTCCTTTTCATCGGAGCGGTTCTCGACTCGGCGCAGTTTCGGGTCTATCCTCCGGAACGGCGAGTCCAGGATATACAGGCTTTGATTCCCATCTTTCAGCCGTTATCCCGGGTTTCTGTCAGGTTGACGCTGCGGCTGCTGGGGCTGATGGCTTCCTGCATCCTTCTGGTGCATCACGCCCGGTGGCGGATGCGGGCTCTGTTGTGGGACCTGAAGTTTCAGTGGGCCCAGCATCAGGACAATCTGTCCGACCATGTCTTGATCTCAGAGGGCACTGCAAGACAACTGCAGTGGTGGCTTACGGACCGCGATTGGGTCAGAGGCAGGTCCCTCTCCCTTCCCCAACCGGAGCACGTTGTTGTGACGGACGCGTCCCTCCAGGGCTGGGGAGGCCACCTGGGAGAGGCAGAGATCAGAGGCATCTGGTCTCCGGCGGAGTCCCGGCTCCATATAAACCTGTTGGAGCTCCGGGCGATTCGTTTGCCACTGAAAGCATTCCTCCCCTTTGTCAACGGGAGTGTAGTGCAGGTGTTCACGGACAACACCACCGCCATGTGGTACTGCAACAGCAGGGCGGGGTGGGGTCGTGGACCCTTTGCCAGGAGGCTCTTCGCCTCTGGCAATGGCTGGAACGTCAGGGCGTGACTCTGACGGTTCAACATCTGGCAGGTTCTCTGAACGCCATGGCGGACGAACTCAGCCGTCAGTGCTTGATGGATCACGAATGGCGTCTGAACTCGGACGTGGCGCAAGGCCTCTTTCGGCAATGGGGAGAGCCTTGGTTAGATCTATTCGCCACAGAAGAGAACGCGCAATGTCATCAGTTCTGCGCGTTGGAGTTTCCAAGACGGCACTCGCGCGAGTGGAGTTGCGGTCTGTTATACGCCTTTCCGCCTATACCACTTCTGCCCAGAGTGCTGAAGAAGATCAGGCGCGACCGGGCCCAAGTCATCCTTGTGGCTCCGGACTGGGCTCGAAGGTACTGGTATCCCGAGCTACTCAGCATGTCAGTCGGTCCCCCGATCCGCCTGCCCCTTCAGGAGGACCTTCTGTCGCAGCAGCAGGGGACGGTCCTCCACCCGAACCTGTCCAGCCTCCACCTCCATGCGTGGAGATTGAGCGGCGACAGTTGAGGCCATTTGACTTGCCTCCTGAAGTCTGTGATGTGATTCTGGCAGCCAGGCGTTCCTCCACAAAATCGGTATACGCCTGTCGGTGGAACAAGTTTGTGGCATGGTGCACAGCAAAGGCTGTGGATCCTCTTTCTGCCCCTCTTTCTGAGGTTCTTCTCTTCCTTCTTTCTCTTGCCCAGCAGGGCTCTGCTCTGGGCACTATCAAGGGCTACCTTTCTGCCCTTTCGGCCTTTCTAAGGCTGCCTGATCAACCCTCTTTGTTCAAGTCCCCCATTGTAACTAGATTCTTGAAGGGCATCACACACATGTATCCACCTGTTCCGTTTGTGATGCCTCAGTGGGACTTGAACCTGGTTCTAACCTTCTTGATGTGTGCTCCCTTTGAGCCCCTTCATTCTTGTCCTCTCCGTCTCCTGACTTTAAAGACGGCTTTCCTGGTTGCCATCACCTCTGCCAGGAGAGTGAGTGAGCTCCAGGCTCTTTCTGTCAAACCTCCTTTCCTGTCCATTCATCCTGACAAGGTGGTTTTGAGAACTAGACCTTCTTTCCTGCCCAAAGTTGTCTCTGCTTTTCACATTGGGCAGTCTATCACCCTCCCTTCCTTCTTCCCGCCTCCGCATCCTTCAAAGGATGAAGAGCAGCTCCATCGTCTGGACCCAAAACGTGCGCTTTCATTTTATATGGATCGCACACGCCAGTTCCGGGTGGATGACCAACTGTTTGTTGGCTACGTGGGTGCGAAGAAGGGACGGGCGGTACATAAACGGACCATCTCTCGGTGGGTCGTTCTGTGCATCAAAGCGTGCTACTCTTTGGCTCGGAAGGAGCCTCCTGTTGGGCTGAGGGCCCGTTCCACTCGGGCCACGGTGGCTACTACTGCCCTGGGCCGGGGAGTCCCCTTGCAGGACATTTGCCAGGCGGCTACGTGGGCCTCACTGCACACTTTTGCGAGGCACTACTGCCTGGACAGTCAAGTCCGGAGGGATGGCTTCTTTGGCCGTTCTGTCCTCCAGGACTTTCTGGTGTAGGATTGTATTGGTTCGCAGACCCACCACCGGGGTTGGTATTGCTGGGGTATCTATTCTAAGGTAAGGAATCTAATACTAACCTGTTTCTTTCAGATGAACAAGTTACTTACCTTCGGTAACGATATATCTGTAAGAAACAGTATTTAGTATTAGATTCCTTACCGCCCCACCCATCCTCCCCGTTCTGCGAACTGATACCTAGGGTTAAGGACATCCCTTTCAGGGCCCTAGTTTCAAATGGCACCAGTGTTGGTTCTCCCATGGCTCTGCGTGTTCTGGCGCGGAAAAGCTGTGTGCACGAACTGACGTCAGCGCGCGGAGGCGGCGTCTATATACTCCAGCGACGTCATCACGGCGCACGACGCCGACGACGGACGCGGAGCCGCAGGGGACGCCTGCAGACGACGCCTACGGACGCGCAGGGGTACTGCTACGCAAAAGTTTCCGGATCCAGACTGACGCCTGGGGATATTCTAAGGTAAGGAATCTAATACTAACTACTGTTTCTTACAGATATATCGTTACCGAAGGTAAGTAACTTGTTCATCAGGGCGTGACCCTGGTGGTTCAACACCTGGCAGGTTCTCTGAACGCCAGGGCGGACGAACTCAGCCGCCGGTGCATGATGGATCACGAATGGCGTCTGAACTCGGACGTGGCGCAAGGTCTCTTTCTGCAGTGGGGAAGAGCCTTGGTTAGATCTGTTTGTCACCGAAGAGAACGCGCAGTGTCATCAGTTCTGCGTGTTAGAATTTCCAAGGCGGCACTCGCTCGGAGACGCTTTTCGTCGCGAGTGGAGTTGCGGTCTGTTGTACGCCTTTCCGCCTATACCACTTCTGCCCAGAGTGCTGAAGAAGATCAGGCGTGACCGGGCACAAGTCATCCTTGTGGCTCCGGACTGGGCACGAAGGTACTGGTATCCCGAGCTACTCAGTATGTCAGTCGATCCCCCGGTTTGTCTGCCTCTTCAGGAGGACCTTCTGTCGCAGCAGCAGGAGACGGTCCTCCACCCGAACCTGTCCAGTCTCCACCTCCATGCTTGGAGATTCAGCGGCGACAGTTGAGGCCATTTGACTTGCCTCCTGAAGTCTGTAACATCATTCTGGCAGCCAGGCGTCCCTCCACAAAGTCGGTATATGCCTGCAGGTGGAACAGATTTGTGGCATGGTGCACAGCAAAGGCTGTGGATCCTCTCTCTGCCCCTCTTTCTGAGGTTCTTCTCTTTCTTCTTTCTCTTGCCCAGCAGGGCTCTGCTCTGGGCACTATCAAGGGCTACCTTTCTGCTCTTTCAGCCTTTTTGAGGCTGCCTGATCAACCTTCTTTGTTCAAGTCCCCTCTTATTAACCGATTCTTGAAAGGCATCACGCACACGTTCCCTCCTGTGCTTTGTGATGCCTCAGTGGGACTTGAACTTGGTTCTTACTTTTCTGATGTGCGCTCCCTTTGAGCCACTTCACAACTGTCCTCTTCGCCTTCTTACTTTGAAGACTGCCTTCCTGGTAGCCATCACCTCTGCCAGGAGAGTGAGTGAGCTCCAGGCTCTATCCTGTAAACCTCCTTTCCTTTCGGTCCATCCGGACAAGGTTGTGTTGCGGAAAAGGCCCTCTTTCCTGCCCAAGGTAGTCACAGCCTTCCACATCGGGCAGTCCATCACCTTGCCCACCTTCTTTCTGCCTAGAGAGGAAGAGAGGCTCCACCGTCTGGACCCAAAACGTGCGCTCTCGTTTTATCTAGATCGCACATGCCAGTTCCGGGTGGATGACCAACTCTTTATTGGTTACGTGGGCGCTAAGAAGGGAAAACCGTTGCACAAGCGGACCATTTCGCGGTGGATCATCTTGTGTATTTAGGCGTGTTACTCCTTGGCTAAGAAGGAACCCCCTGTTGGGCTGAGGGCTCATTCCACTCGGGCCACAGCGACTACAACTGCCTTGGGCGGAGGAGTGCCCTTGCAGGACATTTGCCAGGCGGCTACGTGGGCCTCGCTGCACACGTTTGCAAGACACTATTGCCTTGACAGCCAAGTCCGAAGGGATGGCTTCTTTGGCCGTTCCGTCCTCCAGGACTTTCTGGTGTGATTATTGGTTTGCAGACCCACCACCGGGGTTGGTATTGCTGGGGTATCTATTCTAAGGTAAGGAATCTATCACTAACGTGTCTCTTTCAGATGCACAAGTTATTACTTGTGTAACGATATATCTGCAAGAGACATTAGTTAGTGATAGATTCCTTACCGACCCACCCATCCTCCCCGTTCTGCGAACCGATATCTAGGGTTAAGGTCATCCCCTTTCAGGGCCCTAGTTTCAAGGCACCAGTGTTAGTTTATAGCATAGCTCTGCGTTTCGGGCGCGGAAAAGCTGTGTCTAAGAACTGACGTCAGCACGCGGAGGCGGCGTCTAAGTACTCCGACGACGTCATCACGGCGCCCACGACGCCGACGACGGACACGGAGCCGCAGACGACGCCTACCGACGCGCAAGGGTACTGCTACGCAAAAAATTCCGGATCCAGTCTGACGCCTGGGGATATTCTAAGGTAAGGAATCTATCACTAACTAATGTCTCTTACAGATATATCGTTACACAAGTAGTAACTTGTGCATCTTCACCAATCTTCACCAAAGTACTGCAACGCTTGCGCAAATTAAAACTAATGCCACCCTCCGTCCTCCTCACCGCATATCGAGCGAAGGTACTGATCAAAAGTTCACCTCCCTTCGCAAGAAACAGCCGCTGTGAAGTCAACGCTTCCCTTCTGATTTTTAAACAGCCGCTGGAGGAGACGTTTCTTGGGGTTTGACTCTGCTTGTCTTGAGGTCATCTGCCCGAACTTCGCCAAAGAAATGTGGTGTTAACATATAAATAAATGAAGACTCACAGGAATGAAGTAAACGGGTAAGGTTTAATGAACCTCATCCACAAACAGCCAACATCCAACTGTCAGATAAGAGAATCAAATGATACCATTCTAAAGAGAACATTCTTCAAGGAACATTGCGCAACTATATTCTACATTCTGATTCCATGCTTGTCGTGTATTACTTAACAACAATATCACACATCCCTTTGACCCTAATTGGATTCTGAGCTTCTACAATGACAGAACTTGCTAACGAACAGCTCCTCCTGGGCAAGTCCATCTAGAAGAGGATGATTTCCCACTCTTTTGTCCTCTGCATTACGTTGTGCTATGGTCTTGCCAAGAACGAGCCACCTGCAGGCATTAGAGTGAATTCCACCAGCGAGAAAGCTTTCTCCAAGGGAGTTCCATTACTGAACATCTGTTGGGCTGCAGCTTGGGTTTCAGTCCCTCCCCTTTACAGATCACTACTGCCTTTATTGTAAGACTCGTGGGGTTGGTCTTTTTGAAAGTGCTTTGCTGAAAAATATTTTTGTATAATCCTTTCTTCAGACTCCTGAGAGGGAACTGAGGGAGGATTAATTCACAAGAAGAGGAATCTGTAGGTAAAATTATTTATCATAAAAAGGTAACTGATCTTTAACAATTTTTTGGGGAAATACCCTAATATCCAAATATTCCTTACCGCCCGCCCAACCCCTTTATCTGAGGAGTGATCTTATGGATGTCATTCACAAGGTCCCAATTTATTTCTTTTGTGTGAGCTGCTATATTTCAGTCAATTTGTAATGATTCTCTTGGCCACTTAGGACATTACATCAGACACACAAAAGGTGGTAGGTGGAATGCTTACAGTTTGTCTAGCTACTGGTAAATGCCCAGGGTAGCATCCCAACCCATTGTTTTTTTGGCCACCATACCACCTCACATGAAACTCAGCCATATGCAAATCAGCCTTAGCCCTGCTCCAAAAAGAACAGTCCAGTTCGAATTGCCATGCCAGACTTATTGCAAGCCTTCATCCCATCACCTTTTGTGTGTTTGATCTCACGCCCTAAGTGTGCTAGGGAATTCTCAGACCTGGGCCCCTTGCTCACTGTGCCACAGAAACCAAGCTAAAACTGGCTGAAGAGGCCCAATCATGATGAAACGGTCTTGGGTTGCTTGTGTTCCGGTTCAGGGAGGACTTGACTTGGCAGTTCAGGCTGGACTGTTCCTATGGGAGCAGGACCAAGACTGATTTGCATATGTTGGGTCTAATCTGAGGTGGCATAATGGGCAAAAGAACAATGATTTAGAATGCCACCATTCGTGGTTGCTAGTGGTTAGACTTATTGCAAGCATTCCGCCAATCACTTTTTTGTGTACTTGATTGATACCTGAGATAAGTAACTTATTTATTTGACTGGAGTTGAGTCTGTCTTTGAAGCCATGAATTGTGGTTTGTGAACGTGAAACTTTCATGAAATCAATCAACTGTCAACCTGTTCCATAAATGTCTGTATTTCCAGATACTTCTTGAATGGCCTTAGGTTCACAAATTACCTGCATGGCAATCTGCTTCACTCCCTACATTATTTTTTCTCTATAGGGTTATGTGTTTGCTTCTACGCATGCTGCTGTTGGTTCATCTCGGGTGGCACAACAGGCATGTTTCTCTTAGTTTCCTCCCACCGAGTATGATAATTGCATGAGCCTATTACAAGTACTGATGTTACCCATTGTGCTGGTGAAGTTTGTAAAACATATTGTAAGCTATGCCTTTTCTTTGTTTCTATACAGATACTGTGTTTGGCAATGGCAAAGCGTCGGACTACCTCCTGTTAGGAAACATTGTATATACTGTAAGTTTCTAAGCATTGTACTTTTTTTTTACTGCAATACTGTGTTTCGAACTGCACACCTGTTTTTAGTTACCTATATTTATGTTTAAGAATAGCTTTGTCATTGAGTCTGGCATACACAGTTTTAGCAGGTGCAATGAGGGCGCTAGTAAGACGGGCTTAGCTTTGGCGCGGCTTTGGCGCGCATACGGCGCGTCCGCTGCGCCAGCCCGCTGCGCCGTCTGGTCCCTACACACATTTTATAGGTGGGAGGAGGGTGGGAGGCCGGCGCGACTAGAGCGCAGCCCCAGCCCACACCAAAGATGGCGCCCGCCGCCGCCTCAACCGAAAAGTAAAACGGCTGGGCGAGGCTGTCACAGAAGGTATGTAGAGTGGGTAGGGGTGTTAGAGTGCCTGTACTCAATTCCCACTTAGCTTAATGATTAAAAAGCCCCCCAGAATAAAATGCACATCAAAGTTAAAAACACGATCTAAAAACAGAATAAGCAGCACAAGATAGCAGAAGCTCTGAAGAATGCTCGTAAAGTAGCTCGCAGCCCTAGTCCTCCCGCTAGGGAGAGCTCTAACAGGCAGCGAGCAACAGGAAGAGCCCTGCTAAGTAGTCTGGGAGGGCGGGAGGCTGGCGCGACTAGAGCGCAGCCCCAGCCCACACCAAAGATGGCGCCTGCCGCCGCCTCAACCGAAAAGTAAAACGGCTGGGCGAGGCTGTCACAGAAGGTATGTAGAATGGGTAGGGCAACATGGTTAAATGGGCCCTCAGGTCACACAGCATATACAATTGTGTGAGTTTAGCTATTTAACAACTGAGGGCTCGATTCTGATGCGGGTTGGAAAGCTTCCCGACCGAATCGTTTTGGAAATGGTTTCCGACCCACTCGGATCGGGAGAGTCCGACCGACGGAGTACGATGCATCTGGATGCTTCCCGATACGATTTAGTTGGACTCCCATTGACTTCAATGGGGAGCATATGTTCCTAACTGCATCATAATTGGGCCCTCAGTTGGGAAGACATGTTCCCGATACGATTTGGAAGGAGTAAATGCAGTTAGGAGGCCTTCCTAACCGCATCAGAATCAGGCCCTTAGTCTGTGTTCAGGACATCTCAATGTCTATTCTAGTGACATGATTCATGATTAGCTTGATCATTGATTGTTGTAACAAGCATACAGTGTGTTTAGAAAAATTATAATAGTTTGATTTTACATACACTTAGGGGGTCATTAGGATGGAGGATTTTCCGCATCCTCCGGGCCGGCGGACGTCACCGCCGGCCTGGAGGATGCGGAAAATCCTCTGCGGACCCACCAAGAACCACCGCCACATTAGAATGGCTGGTGGGTCCTGGTTTCCGTCCGCAGCTTTTTCTCCGCGGTTGGCTTACAACTGCGGCGGAAAAGCACTAATATGGTGACGGTGTCTCTCAGACACCGTCAGCCAGATTAGGATGTGCATGGAAACATGCTTTTCCGCGGCGGCTTTTCCGCCGTGGAAAAGCATGTGTAACTTCATTGCGGGGGCCCGTTGCGGGCCCCCTAGGTGAAGGGGGGTGGGGGGAGCATAGGTACCCCCCTGCATTTGTATGCAGTAAGCGGCAGGCACCGCGCGGTGCCTGCCACTTTCTACATACAAATGCAATGCGTGCGTTTTTAACATTCCTGCGGGTGCAGCTTGAAGCTCCACCCGCAGCAATGTTAAAAATAGAGGATGTGACCGCAGGATGTGACCGCAACACTTTCGGTCACATCCTAATTGCACAGGAGGGAACTCCGCATGCCATGCGGAGGTTCCCTCCTGCTCTGGGGTCGCGGACGGACGCAAGTCCTTCCGCGATCCTAATGACCCCCTAAATATGTTTGCTATGTATTTAGAGCACACCACCAGTCACAACAGTGTGATTTTACATGTGCTAAATATATTTGACATGTATATAGTAGGGTTGTGCGAAGTTCACCTAATTTGACTTTGCCTAATATGAAATTTTGGGAACATTACACATAATTGTGTGAAATACAAAACTGGCTTTAGTATGTAATGCGTCTTTGCATCTACTGTGGATGTGAGATGTACTTCAGGCAGAAAAAATAGTGCAACAAAAGAAAAGCACCGCAAATAACAGCTGCTCACACCCTTTCACTCGCCTTCTTCCCATTCATGCAAGGGAATTTTTTATGTGAATGGCACATATATACGTGATGTGGTGCAACAGTGTAAATTCAGGAATTTCGCGTCACAAGAGAAATGTGGAAAACCGAAATTATGCTAATTATTCCAGCAGAATAACAATGTCACCCTGGCCTAGTACATAGCACGCATAACAAACTGAATTGCCTTGTGTGGATATATTTATTAGACGGTTGGTAACTGGGACTACATACCGTTACAACCTAGAGAGGGTCAGGCATAAAACAGGACTCACAGTAAGTTCTTGAAGGTCTGCACAGCAGTGCTCCTCTTGCCACCCGACACTTTAGACTCATGAAGCACACACAGGGCAAAGTGCAGTTGCATCGCACTGCTTTGAGTGAATGTCTTTATATCACCTAGTAATGGCCCATTAACCCCTAATACAAAGTGATGCAACAAAAACTTTTGTGCATTTCATAATGTTGGTGATTGTGGCTGTTTATAATTAGCAAGTATCTGCAGCAGACAGGTGTGGAGTAGAGAGTATTCCTGTAAATATATTTAGTTAAAACATCACGAGGGTGGTTATTTAATATTTTCTAAACTTTGTGAATATAGAATTCAAATCTTTTATAAGGAAACAAGCATGATAGAAAAGCCAGACTGCCTACCAAAAAACAAAAATATGCTTATAGAAATATAATACTGCAATAAAAATCATAATTAGCCCAAGTTGCCCCAAAAGATATGTATTACTGGTCAACTGGAATTTACACCATGACACTGAAGAAGAATTTTACGGCCACATGCATCAAAGTTAGCATTTGTGATTTCTTATTTGCGAAAATTAGGGAATCGCAATTAAGAAATCGCAAATTGCTATGCATCAAAAAATCGCATTTTTATTTGCGATTTCTAAAAATTCCTTAATTGCGATTCACAATTTGCGAATCGCAATTAAGGAATCCCTTCCCATTGATTCCTATGGGCCAAGAGGCCCATAGGAATGAATGGGAAGGCATTCACAAATTGCGATTAGCATTTTGCGAATCGCAATTTGTGAATGCATTTCCAAGGGTGCAGAGGGGGGTCCAAAGGACCCCCCCCCCCCTGCACCTCTGAAATGTAACTTTAAGGGCAAGTTCACACACACATTTCCCAAGGACATGTGTGTGTGTGTGTTTAACATTAAACTTTCAAAAATGCATTTTTGTGTATTTTTGAAAGTTTTCGCAAATTAGCATGAAGGTCAACTTCATGCTAATTTACCCCTTCCTATTTGCGAATTCGCAAATTAAAAATGTTCATGCATTGCATTTAAGAAATCTCAAATTGCGATTTCTTAAATGGAATCGCAATTTTAGAAATCGCAACATGGTTGCGATTCCTAAAATTGCGAAAAGCATGATGCATCCCAAATTTGAGAATTGCATTCGCAAACGGCCGAAAATTGCGATTCGCACCGTTGCGAATGCAATTCTCAATGATGCATGTGGGCATTAGTACTTTAATTCACATTTTTTATTTTCTAGCTTAATTTTCATATATATGTTAAGGCTGTTAGTTTCAACATTAAATACATGAGAAACAAATGCATTCAAACCTTATCAAGCTAAGGGACATACATTGCTATTTGAAGCTTTTAAAAATGAAGGAAACCATCAGTGTATCAATCTGCATTTCTTTTGATAATGTATAGTGGGGGGGAAAGCAGCATCTTTCTGCTCTGGATTCAGGAGTTTAAATGGTGCATTCACTGGCTTAGGCAGGTAGCTGAGTTCTCCTACCTCTGGCATGGATATAGCTTGCGACATTGCAGCCCTTGACATTGGTACAGTCATAGTCACACGCTGTCGCGTTGCAGCCACATGCTTTCTGTTCCGTTCCTATGCAAACAGGTGCACACCGTTTAGTTCCTCTCATACCACACACCTCTATTATCTCAGAGAGAACATGTAGCACGTTCTGGACACTGGCAGCTGTATTTCTTCCATTGGTATACCAGTGGAGAGGGGAAGGCGAGGCACTCTTTTTCATAAATCTGAGATTCATCGGTGAGGCGATAAGCGGCCGGTGCTAAATGATTCCTGCCTAAACGCGTGACTTGTGTCATTTCAATGTTCTTGCAAAATTGGCTAAAACACAATTGAAAACAAGGCCTTGCTTAAATTCAACCAAAGTGAAAACATAAATATATCCCTTTAGACAATGGAGATCCAGTGAAAAAATATTAAGCTTTATTAAGCTACCCTGCACCTTTTCTATTCAGAGTAAATATTACTTGGCGAGCTAATATATGGCTGGTGGTCTGACGCCAGCAGTCACAAGAAGCCTGCCAGGGGTTGCAGCTACGACCCCTGGTGACTTCTAAATGGCATCCATGATAAAAAGGCCACTGGTGCATTAGAACGCATGTGCACACTTTGGACTATCTTTTGTTACAAAGAAAAGCAAAACGAATTCCAAGATGGCCGCCCATGCATGTGCCTGGTGACAAAATATCCAGTTTAACCCTTTCCATGCGGCCGCGATTCCCCTGGTGTGCTGTAAACAGCACGAACAGGGGCGGGCCGTGACGAACCCCAGCCGTCATCAGCACACGAGCACCGCAGTGCATGACGGCTGGGGTTCGTCATCAGCATGGAAGGGGTTAATACAAAAACAGTCCTCATTCCTCATGTAAAATTACAGTATTTTTTTGTTGAAAAGTGTAATTCACATACAAGACCCCCTCTATCAATAGTTCTCCAGTGGTGCATGGTGGAGACATTACCACAGAAGTCATCACAAGGGCTGTTGTCTGTTGATAAGAGGAAGGTGCACCAAGGATGAAGTCAGTCATCAAATTAGTCCAGCAGTTTCCTTTATTGTAGAAACATTCTTAAAAATTGGTCATCAGCCAACGCATTTTGTTCCCTTGAGAGAACTTCATCAGGCCTTAAAGTATATTATGAAAAATAATGCCTTTTCACTTAAATGTTCCTTTAGAGAAAGTAGCCTCTCAGACTTAAACCCACAGTACACAATCTCCTGACGAATCAGGTGGGAGTTTATTTCTCCAATCGCAAACGTTGTAAATATATATATATATATATAAAGAGATCTCCCACAGTCAGGGTCAATAGTATCCCGGTTAGTCTCCTTGATCAGGAAGGTCTGTATATCCCTCAGCTCCAAGTTCGAAAAACAAAACAAATTCTAAGATGGCCGCCCATGCATGTGCCTGGTGACAAAATATTCAGTTTAATACAAAAACCGCCATTATTCCTCATGCAAACGTGTGTAGTGTTTTTTTTTCTTTTTCAAATGCCTAATTTACATACAAGACCCCCTCTACTATATCCATAGTTCTCGAGTAGTGCGTGGTGGAGAGGCTGGAGACGTTTCCACAGAAGACATCACAAGGGCTGCTGTCTTCTCTGCTTGGCAGTACAAAATGCACTCTGAGCATTAAGCGGCATTGTGACGTGTGTACTCCGCCCGTCCTCAGCTGGAGTCGGTCCTTGCCAAGTATCCTGGCCCTCTCTAGCACTCCCAAATGCCCACTCGGCTCACGGTGCGTCTTTCCTCGGGCCACCCACGCCGAATCACCACCGTGCTGTTGTGATCCTAGTGTGAGGAGGGAAGGTGCTTGAGACTGACAAAATAACCCCAGCACCACATGTCGGAGCGCTCAAGGCACTTTCAGAATTACATGATGTCTCTGATAAAGAACTGGTTTACGGGTGGAACGTGTGTTATTCGATGCTATTCTTGTTGACACCTTACGTGAACCGTGCCTTATATCAGGTACGCAAGTGCTCATCACGTGTGTGACTGACGCCAGTTCCTCCTACGTGCTTTCAACTGCCAAGCCCTCCACGCAGCACTCCAGGGAGCACAGTGTGTCTCAACAATGGGCCTCTGTCCGCAGCCACGTGGGCGGTGGAAGCATCCGCCGTGTGACAACAACGCAGATTAACGGAAATATCTTCATAGATAACTAAAGTCCCCGAGGGAGGTGAACAGCTGGGCTTTAATGCAATTGCCTCAGGTTCACAAAGTGTAAAACATGGACAACAGAAATGCGCCGTCTATCGATAGACTTGTGTTTACAAAACATTTACTCGAAGGGTTTCTTTTTTAAATATAGAAAATTAGTTTATATCTTAATGTATGATATTAATTTTAAATACTTTTAAATGTATACATTAAAATGGTGAGCAAAAATGTTCTCTGTACTTTGTGCATCCATAGATTTTAAACCATTGTTTCCACGACAACTTTTGGGACCACCATTTTGTTCGTCCAAATCGGTACTTTTTGCCAGAACCCGCTCGCCTAAATAACTGTTAGAAGTATGGGTCGATTAAATAGAAAATTTCGTCATCAAATGTAAATGTTTGCCAGGAAAGCACTCTTGTATCCACAAAACCTAAGCGAAAAGCACCCGTGGCACATTATCAATGCCTGAGACATAGCACAAGCTTTGCAGCATAGTAGTAACAGTCCACTCGGTGACAGAGTGTTTTTTGCCACCTGTCCACGCCACTGAAAGAAGACAAAATCACAGCATCCCATGCCCTGAGACAGCGAGAGGCAGCTTTTTAGCGATGCACCTTGCAGAACAATTGCTGCTCCGGGACTGCGGCAGAGCCTCGACCCGGAAGCAGAATTCTATCCGAGAGGGCCCGAGTGACACTCGAAAAGGATATGCTCATGGATTGCGGTTTGTTTATTTATTTTGTCAAGAGAAAAAAGAGAAGCGAAGTGGAGAGCCGGGCTTCAGGGACAAAACATGCCTTCCCTAAATCCCAGAGCTCCCTTCACAATCCACATTTGAGCTCCCTTGGGGAACAGATGTGATGTCACCCCTGAAAGACGCCCTTCAGGGGACCTAAAATGCCACCTGGGTTACCAGCAGTGCTTTAAATGGGAAGAAATAAGTGCAGGTACTCATTAAAATGCGCTAGAGGTGTAGTGAGTGGGCGGGGCTAAGGGCAGGACATAATGGTACTTAACGACTTTTATAATTGTTGCAGCACACACCAAAACACATGATAAATGTGGTTATATAAACAAAGCAGGTTAACTCATTACACAAAATGAAAGTGAAATGCAATAATATGTTTACGTTTACTTTTCTTGCAATAGTTGCACCTTCTTAATGCCATACTGTTAATTGCTGTTGTTTAGCACAATACTATATATTTTTGAGCAAGTGAGTAGGAAGAAACTGAAAATACCCCCACTTCGAACCAAAGCTCTTATGGCACCAAGCAAATCATCATGACTCTCCCCAGAAGATATCTCTTGTCTCTTCCATCGATCTATCCATTCATCCTTTCATCCAACCATTTACCTGCTGATGTTCACCATTTACCATTTACATTCTGTTGTCTATTCAGTTTTTCATCCATCATTCAGTTGATTTTCACCATTCCGTCTGTCCACCCTTCATATCCAAACCTATCCATCCCTCCTTAAACCTATCCATTAATCTTTTCACTCATCCATCTCTTTATACATCTTTTCACTCACCCATCAATCCTTTCGCTCATCAATCCATCAACACTTTCACTCCATTATACCATCCGCCCTTTCATTCCATCCACCCTTTCACTCAATTCCTCCTTTCACTCATCCATCATCCACCCTTTCATCCATCTCTACCTTTCATTCATCCATCCAATATTTAACGTATCCACCCATCGTCGGCTCTTATATCCAATCATCCACCCTCTTTCACCCATCCATTCAATCATCCATCCATTCATCTGCACATCCACCCTTGCTCACTCATTCACCCATCCACTCACTCACTCACCAACCCTCCCTACTTCGTTATTTATGAACCTTTGTCGCCGAGCAGACATGTACACACAAAGGGTCACCCATTTTCTTTAAAATACCTCCTGAGAGTGTCTTGATTCTTTCTCTCTCATTTTTTTCTTACAAAAAACAGGCTTACAAATGCAGGCAAACAGACAAACATACGCAGACACACAAAAGATTTTGGTATGTTAAAAGCCATGTTATACTCTTCAGTATGGCTTTTTGCCAGGATTCCTGTGTTTACGCAAATGCAGAGGATAGTGTGAATGTGTTGACAGCACAGGGCCACAATGGACCCCAGAGCTGCCAAGGTTTCAGATTGCTATGTGTGACATTTTCATATTTTCATTGTAATTATGAGTGACATTTCAACGATGTGAGTGACACTTTTTCACTAGCAAAATGAGAGAATCATATAAATATTAAAAAATTACACATTTGAGTCGATCTGCTGTTTCAGTTTGCATGTGTGACATTTTCATAGATTCAGTGGATTTACGAGAGTCAGGCAACAACTAGATGTGTAACACTTAGAGGGGCACATTCTTGCGAGCATAACCATTGTATGAAGTCAATGGAAGTAGACAAATATCAGAAATCGCACTCATTTGAGCAACAAGGAAGTCAAACTCGGCAGCAGGTGCTTTTGAAGCTATTATTTAATTTCAATAAAAATGAGCACCCTCCACCCCAACCTCAGTTTCAGGTGCGGCCAAACCACATATAATAAAGGGATCTCTGTGACAAAAACAGCAACTCACTGAGCTATCCACATACAATACAGTACAATACAATATGCCTTTTTGAAGGCGCATTAACCATCTAGGCTACTTATTGGTCAGAGTCCACTTCTCGACAGCGGCAACAATAATCCCATGAGTTATCTCTGACTTAGCAAGTCTAACTGTGCTGATAAAATAAAGGGTGCTGCTTTGTAGTGTCACTGTCAAGCAGGGATGTTAAACCCTTTGCACTACTAATAAATCAGCAAAACTGCTAGTTTAGACAAAACGTAGCGCATATTCAGCACACACAGACAACTCTATTGTGCCCATTTGCAAGGACCTATGCCGTGCTGGAGCCCTAATCATTTTTGTAACAAACAGTTTAAATGTCAGCAGCTGGAGAATATTAAATGATCTCTTTACTGCTGTCTGAACGATCCACCGAGGAGCTGCTGCATGGCACCGCGGGGATCGCTAGCCTGTCTCTTCTTCAGAGAGTCAGACAGCGAGCCCTGCTGCAGTGTCTCTGCCTCTGCCACCTGCTCCCACTATGAGACTCACGATGGGGTGGTGAGTCTGGGCAGAAGTCGGGTTCTACTGGGCACAGCAATAACAGGAAGAGGTGAGCAGGTGATTGATTCTCAAACACCAGCTTCCTCCTTCAACTCCAGGCAGCAGGGGAATTTCATGGGTGCACTGGGGCCCGGCTGGCAGGCAGGAAATGAAACATCCTGCCACAGTATTGGCATATAAGAAGCAGACCGGCCAATGGAGGCATTTGGCGTTAGGAAGGTAGGCGCCTCAATGCAGAAAACAGATTAGCGCTCCAGGTTCCTCTTCGATCGCATTGTCTGGGCATTAACACTCACATCAAGAGAAAGGACGTGTGAGATTCCGCCACCCTTTTGTCTCCTAACATTTATGTTCAAAGTGTTACCCTGCGCTGACTTACTTTTCACTTGTCACTACCTGAAGTGCGGCGCTTTGAAAATCACACGGCACACTAGCAGGTAAAATGAGTCCCGACCCACCTTTTTCAAGCACAGCATGACGGCGAGCACCAGACATTTTCCAAAATAGCCCTGCTGAATAGCTCAGCTGGGGCTCTGATGGGTGGGAGGGGGCTGCAGAAGCGGCGCCTCGGCTGGCTGTCAGTGACATGTCCCACTCAGGCTCACCAGCACAGCCACGAGCCTACCTTTTTATGAGTACCGGTACTCTCCTTTTGAAGAAGAGAAGTGCCGGTACTCAAAGTGATACATTTAGGAAGTGCCGGTACTCAGTACCGGTGAGTACCGGCCCATTTAAAGCACTGGTTACCAGGCATCATTTTTGCTCAATCAAAAACACGAACCGGAGTGGAGAACCGAACTTCCTCCTGGCACAAGCATGCCTCTCCCTGGCATTCACTCACCATGTGCATTGGACTTACACTGGGGAGGCAGATGGTGAATGTTATGCCCCCCTTCTGCTCCCCTCGGGGTACCTGAAATGTCCTTCAGCACCAGGATCATTTTTGGTCAAGCAAAAAAAAAAAAAAACAGAACCGGAGTTCGTACAATTTGCCTCTGCGAGGAGTCATACTCAGTGCCTCGGGAGCTCTCCTCCCATTTTTACATTCCCTGATTGATGATCTAGTTTGTTTGCCCGGAGCTCCCGACCCTGAAAGGACCATTTCTGGGTCGGAGAGAGAGATGGGTGATCTCATTGGTTGAAACACAGGAGCAGGGAAAGTCTGGTTTCCTTTGGCCCTCTGGTAGAGTTGTCGCCGCCCAATGCCAGGTGGTTCACCCCACCTTTTGCATGGTGGTCCAGGGGTTGGCTTTCTAGTCCGAGACCATGGCCTGCTGCTGTCCCGAGTAGGGATCCACTTGCGAGAGGGAGAGGCACATTTGAAGAAGGAAGAGTTTCTTCTTTGCAGTGACTCGTCTTCCATATTCTCATGTGCCCGGAATGTAGAGCTATTCTTCCCGGGTGGCACCATGCTCCCGCAAAGACGTGAAAGACGTGCTTGTTGACACGGAAGGTGTTGTCTCTCAGGCATCATCCATTGCAAAGAGCACCCGGTTACTGCAGAATCCCTCCGCTGCAGCCCACCCGATGTCCCTGATGCGCGTACCTGTTGTTTCACTGATCCTGGGCGCCAGGATAGGATCTTCGGCTCCACAGATGTAGTTCAGTGTTCATGAAGGTCGCTTCCTTCACACTAGATGGATTAAACAAGATTTGTTTGGATCATCCTTTGTAACACAAGTGTTGACATGTATGGAGGGCAGTTGAGAGGTGATTGTAATAGTTTTCATACTTAAGAAATTTACGATAGAATAATATAATAGCCCCATAGACTCTCGTTCTGACTGGACCACAGATGCTTGTTTCCGGTCCAGGGAAGACATGGCTTGGCAGTTCGGGCTGGACTGTTCCCATGAGGCACAGGGTCAGATTGATTTGCATATGGCCATATCTGAACTGGGGTGGCGGAGTGAGCTAAAGAATGATGATGGATTAAACCCAGATCAGTTGACTGGGGGGGAGTGCTTGCAATGTTCAACACTCCTTCCATCATCCCCTTTGGTTTTGCTTTGTTCGCCCTAAGTTGGCAGGGTTTGCCTAGACGTGGGTCCCTTGCTCACTTTGCCACTGGATTCAAGCTAGCCTGGCTGATGACTGCTGATTAGCCAGAAACCGGTCCCAGGATGCTTGTTTCTGGTCCAGGGAAGACATGGCTTGGCAGTTCGGGCTGGCTGGTCCCGTGAGGCACAGGGTCAGACTGATTTGCATATGGCCATTTCTGAACTGGGTTGGCGGAGTGAGCTAAAGAATGATGATGGATTAAACCCAGATCAGTTGACTGGGGGTGAGTGCTTGCAATGTTCAACACTCCGTCCATCATCCCCTTTGGTTTTGCCTTGGGCCACGATTGCGTCATCTGTGTTTCGGCACCAGGAAATGTCTACGGCCGCAGTTAAAAATTCTGGCGTGCAGGTAGGTTGCAGTATTCTGAGTGGGGGCTATGAGCAGGCCCTTAAAAGTTATTGTATTACTGCGTCCAGTTCCTGCAGTAATTCCTCAATATCTTGCCTTTGAATTTCACTAGTGTTCAGTTGCCAAAATGTTAGGATGGGAAACACCGGGAGTGCAGTTTTCAGACAATTTTTGTAATTCTGATACTGCTAGAAAAACACTTTACCGACCAAATCAGGGTTTACTCGGCCCTTAAAATGAGAGCTATAGTGCTATGCTGTAGTTTGGGTGGTTTGTGAAATTGTGTATTTTTTCTGACACTGTAAGCGTGATGTGTAACTCATGAAAACTGCACGTTTTTACATATGGTACCCGACGAGGGTTAACTATGCAAAAATCAGGATCAATGTAGTGCTTTTCATCATGAGAGTTCCATTTTCTCTATCTGTTCAACCGTAAGTATTGTTACATTACAATTACAACAGTTGACTTTCCAGTTTCTGTCAGATGCACAGTGAAAGTGGCTAGCTCAGTGTATGTGCACACATCCAGTTTCGGGATTTTGCTCAAACCAACTCTAATGCAGGAGAAAGCTTTAAAACTGGTTTAAGTTTTGGGACGGAGAAAGGTCTCATGTATGGTTATGGAAAGTGCACCCCTGATTTGAGCATCATAACAAGCTGTATTTTTTGTTACCCACTATTTCAGAACACACAACAATCATACAAGTGTGTTGAAATAATTTCTGTGTCATAGATTGAGAACCAGAGCAGGTCTGGAGGAGTTTGCCACGTGCAGCCTTCGTTCGTAGCATCACTGTTGCCAGCTTGCCATACTGTAGATGACTGATGAAGTTGACAAGGATACTGTATGTAGTGGCAAGATAGGATTTTTTTCCTGTGCTTGCCTTGGAGAGTGGCCTTCTGGTCTCACCCTTTTTACGTTTGTCTGACAGTCCCCCTCAACTGAGTCTTTCTGATGCTGCATCTTCCAGCAAATCTCTCACCTTATGCATACTCCTTCCAGGGTTCACAATAGTCAGGAATGCTTTTTACAATCAGTGACTTCCCAGTGCCTTCAGGTGGTTTCACATGGTTACAGTCCATGCTCCACTTTTGGACATGACATCTCTGGAATATATTAGGTGCCCATCAGCATGCTGGCATCATTTCTGTTTTTCCATGGCTCATCATCATGGTGCTAAGCCCTTTCTCAGTGTTTCAGCGACTAGGTGAAATATCTTCTCAAATAGACTTCAGGACTTGCAGACACAGTCACATAAAGATGTCCCTTTGGATCCCCATGACTACTGTATGTGGTGTCTGGAGTCGGGACACACCACTAGGGCCTGTGACACTCTTGCACCTCCGTACACGCGAATACCTTCAGAGAGTGAGAGGTAAAGTCATATTTGACAAAGGTATGTAAAGATTCCCAAGTGGACTCCCTCTGCTAGAGATATGTCACCTTCCAGGAAATGCTCTCCTAAGAGATATTTCCACAAGAAGCACAAAAGGAGTCATAGAAGGAGATCCTCTTCTTCCTTACTCAAGTGGTTTTGTTCTCAGGACCGTTTGGAGTCTCAATGAAGTTTGCCAACGCTGGACTCTTCTTCAAAGTCAGACAAACCTCCGGCACTCACAGAGTTAAGACTAGAGGTTCCCGGTCCTTTTGTTGACCCTGTTGTAGAACCAAGAAAAGCCCACCTCAAGGAGGAGTGGGGGCTTGGCGGTGCGGGAATTACCCGAGTCTACTCTTACCCTCCTTATTTAATAAAGTGGACCCGGAAACCTTCGTCTGCAGAGAGACCCACCTTTATTTCAATAGCCCGGGCTATGGAACAGAGTCCCAAGCTAGTCAGAGACAAAACCCAGGAGGCTGCTGCTTTACTCCACAGCGAATTAGCCTTATATACATTTTTATTCCACTCTTTTGGCATTCAGTTCCTTGTTCAATCAGGGCGGTGTTTGTAGTTGATGACCTGATCAAGGCAGTGTTTGTAGTTGATGACCTGATCAAGGCTCGGCATTCAAACCATTCTTCAATCAGCTTGATCAAGACTCGGCATTCAGACCATTGTTCAATCAGCTTGATCAAGGCTCGGTCAGTCAGACCATTGTTCAATCAGCTTCATCAAGGCTTGGTCAGTCAGACCATTGTCCAGATGACCTGATCACGTTGTCAAGGATGTTTACCAAGCAGGAAGCAGAAGATGAAAAACAAGCTTGTTTACACAGGGCGTAGGTGTCTCATGGCTTTCTGGCTTTCTGTTGATGAATTGGTTAATTGCAAAGAACAAAGGGCTTGGGTATGTGATAGTCTTTTTTAGCGTCAGCAGTAATGGAGGCTGTAGGCAGGGTTTTGTCACGAGATGGCAAGAAATGGAGGAATGTAAGGAAATTAATATGACCTAGTAAAAACGTATTTTCTTCAGACCCTTCTTTTGCCATTGAGTGGCAAAACATGTTCTTAGGAAATGTCTATCTGCATTAGGTCACCAATTTCTTGTTGAAGCATTATTCTCACGTTGGTGTCACATGTACTGACCGGGGAACTTTTAAGGGCCAGTGTACACATAGCACAAAGCCTAGGCAAGCACTTGATACACAGGCAGCATGAGATGATGACTGCTGTTCCTAAGGCAAATAAAATGAGGATGCCCCATTCCCATCTGGAAAGGAGGCCCCAAATCCAGCCCATGAGGGACAGGCCGTTTTGTTGTTGATGAATCTCAGAAGAAAGTTTATGCAGACGTTGGATAGCTTGATAGACTGATGGAGCGTTATCAGGTATGTAAATGCAGCAGTTGGAGAAGATTAGTTTACATACACCACCACGGTCAGCAAGGATGATGTCAAGTACCATTCGATGTTGTAGTGTCATCAGGCGGTCCGCTTGAAGCTCTGCGCTGATGTTGCCCAATGCCTCTGCTGTTTCATTAATGGTTGCCTCCACCACTCGGGTAAGGTGTTGTATGTTTCGGCTGTTGACCATAGGACCCAAGAATGGCAGGAAACCTTTGAAGAAGTCCCCGGCCTCCTGTCCTGCAGTGTCATCTGCCTCAATTACTCCCCTAGGCATATGATGATGGAGGTGGGGATTGGTCAAGTGATGTGTCCCAACAGCAGTAAAGGTAGGGGGAAGAAGAAAGGTCAAATAACACACACCTGACCAATTTCCTGAAGCCAGGTATAAGCAGACTAATGCAAGCACAAAGGGTATGGGGTAATAGAGGACCTAGTAAAAACATATTTTCTTCACTGTGCAGGCTGATTCTTTCCGGCTAGTAATAATTGCTCTTTTCAGAACAGCCCCACCATTTCTAAACCACTGCCCATTGGAAAAATCAATTCCTCCTGGTTTGGCGATTCTTGTAGCTCCAACCTTTATTTTTCCCACCTTTGCAACTTCTCAGGCTTTGCCCTAGACACCCAAGGCATGGTCAAGCCTGACTATGGTATTCTCTGTGCTCTATGGTTGGGGTATTCCCCACCATTTCCCAAGCCTGGTTTTGGGCCATACATCTGGGATCTTAAGCTTATGCTGCCAGGAAGGGCTACTTTAGACCTATTTCAAGGGAGAGAGTTGGCCACCTACTTAGGAAGAGTCCTTGAGGTGCCCTTGCACAAACAAGATGCTGCTCAGAAGGAGAAGGCTGTGAAGGAGCTAACTTGGGATGAGCTGAAGATGCTGCTGCATCAGGGAAGGACTTGCATCGACCTGCGATGGTGAAACCAAGGGATCCCAAAGTGACACCACGGTGTCAGCAGAACCTATTTCCCTGTGGATAAATGAAACTGTGGAACTCTTGTCCTGTGAGTTCTGTTCCCAAAAAGCCATGCTGGAATAAGGAAAACTGACTGCAGTCTATGGTTCCTCTGAAAGAGAACTAGAAGTGTTGGAGAAGAATCACATTGACTAACAGGGTTGCTCCATGACTCTCCGATATCACCTGGAGTGGGCATCTAGCTACCTTGGCTGGTTGGTTTTGCGTTTGGGTACAAGCTTAAGCGTCTCTACCAGAATGAGCCTTACTGAAGGAAAGTAATATATTCAATAGGGTACATGCAAGGTTACACTTGCATAATAAAACAGTGCGCAAGACTATAGTATTACTATGATCTAAGTACAGGATATGCAATATTTCATTGGACTCCTTTTTCCATCATTTTTTAAAGGTTCATCTTCACATTTGTGGATGTAATTTTGTCTTGAAATTTTTTAAAACTCTGAGCTGTTGTCGATAGACAAATTTGACCATTCCTTAAACATCTTGCATTTAGTATCTATTTGCAGTGGTCTTCTGAAAGGAGCTACTTGCCTTGCTCTTCAGAAGTTTGTGTTTCATTTCAGAGCAACCATCTGTCAAGGTACCACTGGTATGCTTTGCATTAGCACGAGGGAGAAAAGTTTGGCTCCTATTGATAAATCTCTGGACTCTGCCTACCAAGTTTATGCTTTATACCTTAAGTGGAAGACGACGGGGTTGCCATCATCCTTGAGAACTATGGAAGTACACCAAATCTATCGGGCAAAGGGTATGAAGACAGAAAGGCACTGTGTGACCTGACCAATGACAGCTGGAGTAACAGTGGCAAGGACTTTCTTGTCTTAGAGAACGGCCCTGTGCTTTTTTAATGTAGTATGTTGGTTGGCTTGTTACCTCTGTGCAGTTTTGTGAGACAGTGCAGGTGGTGGTCCCTCCAGTATGTGTTAGTTTCCGGACAGCTAAGCAGCTTCTTGGAACTAGAACTGACATATTGTAATCAGTAGCTGGATCCTTAGGTTCTTCTTTACCAAAGTCCTCCATGGTATCCTTCTTGTGGTCTTCTGGAGGACGTCCAGGCTAACTTACTAGACCTGGCTTGATGTTTTCTGTTTATTTGATACAATAGCTGAGTTGGTAATGGAGATTTACAGGCAGGGGCATTTTCCTTTTCACCATTGCCTGTGGGCTCCTCTTGAGGGTTTGCTGTGTAGGAGGCAGATGTTATCAGGTTTTTGTTTAGGGTGTAGGCCATACCGAATATGTTATTCTCTTGTGCAGTTACGTAGCTATCACTCTTTCCCTTATTTTGATGAAGAGACTAATATTTTGAAAAATCTTTAGGGAAGCTTCTTTGTCCTCTATTTTTTGGCCTAAACTTTCATATCACCACTCTTTGTTAACTGGACGACTATGTGGTTTATTTGGGATTGGTATCTCATGTCCTAATTGGCACCCAAGTAGACTGATTCTTCATGTTTTGAAGTAACTAGGACCTGGAGGAGTAATGTTTACTGGTCAACTCGGCCTCTGAAAGATACTAGGCTGTTGTTTGCCTCTTGTGAAGTGTCTGCGACATTCTTGAGCTATCCTCGTTTGACCTTGTTATCACTTCTCCTGGCCTAGGTGGACAGAGACTGTGCCTATGTTATGTTATCCTGATTTATTGAGCGCACAGCTGCCCCAGCCTACAGTCTACTACATAATTCATTTTGCACTGTCTGCATATAAGTTTGTTCTGCCAGCTGCCTACACATCCTCTAGTGACATTCGCTTGCAACAGGTCATGTTGTCTGTGTGGGCTGTCTGCTGGTGCCGTGCTGTATTTCATTGTTTTGGGTGTACGTGCCAGTGTATTGAGGCTTAACTAGGATGCCTCTTTATTTAGTTTCTAATGTTGCATTGGGTTGCTACTTCTGTTATCTCAGCTTCTGCTTTACTTCTAAGAGGTCACCATCATAAGGAGTGTGGTTTTTCATGTTATGCCCACGTGCTTGTTCAGGTCCTGCCACGTGTGATAGTTGTGATCATTTGTTCAATACTGTTGCTATTACTTTGGTTTTTGCCCACCTCTGTTGGCCATTGCTTTGGTATTGATTGAAGAGGTGAGGAAACTGCAGGTAGAAGTTTCCAACTTATTGCCTTTCTTTATGATCTTTTTGGTGGATACTCAATCTGCCTGTAGATTTCTCAACAATCCTCCCACTCAGTTCTGAGGAGTAATTATAAACATTTGTTAATATGATGTTTTTTTAGTCCTGGACTGCTCATTTGTGTTGAATTAGTCAGACTTGTCACCCCGTCTAAGGGCATTTGGGAAAGGAAAGAAAAAATTATGGCTCTGCAAGTTCGTGTCCTGGGGGGCGCAGCAGTAGAGTCTGAGAACTGGTGACACCTGTCAGTGTGTGCACGTTATTGCATATTTTTTATGACCAGTCTGACATCTGGGGGGAGAGTGAAGAGAGGTGGAGGGGAATCTATAGGTAGAGTATCAACCAGAAAGATTGTTACTGAAGGTAAGTAATTTTTTGTGGAAATTATTTGATGTTTATCAGCACAATAGCTAAAATCCTTGCTTGTCAGGTTTAGATACATTCATACCGGGTCTCTTGGGAGCAGTGGCAGCCAATACCCATACCAGGGCTGTGATGCATTTTATTGTGTCTCTGGAACTGAACACGTTAGAACAACCAATTATGGGCCTTTCCGGAAAATTTAGGGTGGATTTGATTGTGATATCTGCATTTTGATTCATGGCTTATTTATCGTTTTGTCTGCTCATGAGAGATATAACATCATATAATTTTCTTTTACAGTTTGTGGTGATTACAGTATGCTTGAAAGCAGGACTTGAGACATCCTATTGGACTTTGGTATGAACTTATTATTTCTTGTTTTATTCATTAAGGCAAACTTAAAATGTTGTAAAAATATATATTTGGCTTTACTTAAATGAATGGGGATTCTGGTTGTTGCATGAGATTGGGTAAGGGGAGTGCCTTCACACTTTCCTTGAACTAAGTGAACAACACTTGTGTCCTCTTTGCCCACAGCCTTAACATGATTGCCCAACTGGTCTCCACTGTTGGCGTATTAAGGGTTGATAGGTCAGGACATTTGGGGCCCGATGTAGGTAATTCCGATTTACCTTCTCTTAAATACCGAATCATACCGATTCGGTATTTAAGAGTAGCTAAATTGGAAGGAGGCCGATGTAGGTAATTTTAATTTAACAATAACCGATTCTGTAAGATTCGGTAAATACAGAATCGGTATTTCCCATTGATTCCTATGGGCCTTGAAGCCCATAGGAATCAATGGGAAATACCGAATCCTGCAAGGGGGAACGGGGTGTCACTTTGACACCCTGTAGCACCCCAATTCCAGGCTTGTGTGCCATGTGGCACACATACATGCCCTAAGGGCATGTCTGTATGTCGCATGGCGCAGGTGTACATGCACAGATGTGCATGTACACCTGAATTCGGTATTTTACCACCCAATAGGATTGGGAGGTAAATACCGACTCCTAAAGGGCCTGTGGCACTCTTTGAAGTGCCAGCTACATCTGGAATTACCGATTCGGTAAATATACATATTCGGTAAAATTCGGGCCCCCTACATCTCAAAAACCAATTACCGGTCGGTAACGGCCGAAATCGGCCGTTACCGACCGGTAATTGGCGACCTACATCTGGCCCTTGATGTCTTAATATTTTACTGTAAACTGATACCATCTAAATCGGGAGACTGAGTTAAATCTCAAATTAAGAAATGAAATAAAATATGCGATTTATTATTTTGCATCTCTAAAGATTTGGAATACCCAATATGTGGCCCACACATACAAATGGAAAAAATATAATATTCTCCACATAATAAGCAACCTCTGCTAAACAGGCAATTATTTTCGTGATTACTTTCAGAATGTTACCTTGCAAAAAAAACAAGATCCGAATTTGAAATCAATACTCCTTCCATAAATTCCTCATCTTGATCCCTTCCTAGTCCTAAAGCTCGATCAATATCACCAGGTGATGCTGTAAAGGCGTCAGCTGCAGGACCAGGAGACATCAACTTTAAGTAATGAACAGGCCTACTAGGGCACCACACAGTGACATGACTTAATACTTTACTCATAGATGCTACGCCTATTTATGCATTTTTTGTAATTTCATAGCGTCGATCCTCTAAAGCTTTATGGGGGTATATGCCCAGCTCAAACTGCAAACCGGAGATATTCAGTACAGGCTTCCATTTGTCATAGCCCTGTTGACTCAGTCCCAAGCATGATGAAACATCTTTATCTCATGCATGCTTACTTATACAAAAGCAATAAGACAATTGGAGCAAAAATTCATAATGCCCACACATAATGATTTGTCCTAGTCAAAACCTTAATCCAAATCTTCGATGAGGAGTCACACTACTAGAGCTCCTCACCACAAGCGACATCAACACAAGAAGCATAAATCAGCATTAATCCTCTCACCACAGTAAACAAAGGAAGCAAGGTTTGCACCAGCCATTGGATTCTTCCTCCTCATAGCTTGGCCTCTGATCTGTTTAATTCCTAGCTTCATCCTTTTGAGGTTACTCTGGCAACATTCCTGAACTTATGGAGGGAGTGATTAACACCAGTGCCATTGGCTCCAGTGACATTGATATGAGGTAGAGGCGGTGGACCGTTTTTGTTCATGTTGCATGAGGCACATGATCTTACAGACTACTTAAAAGAGAATAGTGAGTTACCTTTTAAAGGGGAACAAGGAAAGTCAATTGCCAGATTTGCAGTTCTTTTTAGTCCGCCTCTTCTACCCTCCGGTTTCCAAATGTCTACGCACCTGGGCAAGATGAGGATAATAGTGGTGTAGGAAATCATTACAGTATGAGTTAAGCTAAGCAGTTTGAACCAGTTTTATTTGAGCCTGTTGCACATGATTAGCTCCTGAATGCCTCGCTTCATCAGATTTAATGATGTCTCTGCCTGAGCGTTTACCGGACTATAGAACTTTCCAAGTAATCTGTGTTAAAGAATCTAGGCAGAAATTTTGCAAACATGTAGAGGTAATACCATGAGGCAGTCTTATGGATGTCCTCGTAGAAAATACACTGTTGCAGCACTCCGCATTCTAAAATCGCAATTGTGCTATCTGTTGGACATTTGTTAACTATTTTATATATATTCATATATATATATATATATATATATATATATATATATATATATTACGGGTAAAAAACTAAGGTTAAAGTAATGTTATAGTTAGGTGAAACGTTCATTAACAACAACGTTTTAAACTCTAAAAACTACTGTAATTCACCAGTTATAGTTATCTCAAGAAACTATAACTTGTGTCCTCAGGTAACTATAGCTCCCACCCCTGCCATGCACAGTTCTCTCATCAATCATTTCGCTGCAAATGTCACAGTGATATTATCAATGAAGTCATAGAAGATGTCATGATTTATGTAATATTTGGGGTATTTACCGGTACATGCTGAGGGCGCGAGTTATAGTTACTTTAGGGCACAAGTTGTAGTTACTTGAAATAACTATACCTGTAACTGGTGAATTTTTGTGCTTATTAGAGTTTAGAACATTACATTGTTACTGTAGAAAGCTGCCTCTGTATATACTATACCAAAATGAGATATAGTGTGCACAGAGTCCAGTGGAACCCCAAAGGTAGGCAGAGATAAAAGTAGATAGCACCATACTCTCTACTTGTGGTAGTGTGGGTGAGCAGTAAGGCTTTATCATAGGGTAGTGTTAAGCATTTGTTGTACACACTTAATTAGCAAATCATGTCACACACTCAAAGACTGAACTCAGACCAATTTTGTTTTTATAAAAATATTCTTAAGTTATTTTATTTCTATAACCAAGCCTGGCTTATGTAAGTGAAATAAATGCTTTGCAAAATCTTATGCAGTGTTTACAGTAGAATGCAGGTTCAAATGCAGTTTGATTGAAATACAGGTAAGTCAAAATATCGAAATTATTGTACAGATTACTTTTCAGTTACTTTTTAGATGATTTTTTTAAGCTACTTTTTCCACTCCGTGTGATATGCCTAGATATCACACTGGGACATTTCCTAGAGAAAAGGTAAGTAAAAACAGTTGTAGTTTTTCAGAGTTCAATAAAAATCAACTCTACGCAAATTTTTTCGTAGTCAATGTATTCCTTTAGAGAGAAATTAAGTGATCGATTACCAGGTGAGTACTCGGTCTTTGGGGTTGAGTTTCTGGGATTAGAACAAGGGTTGCCCTATGGTCAAGAATGCACTCACTCTCAAAACATCTTCAGCGGTACTAGGGCGGCCGGGTGCAGAGGGTTGGGGCCCAATGTTATCCAAAGGGGAACAGGCGGCATCCGGTTGGTGGCTGCTTACGAGCAGGCCAAAGGGTTGTGGGCGCAAAGCTCCTGGTGTTAGACTCAAGGCAAAAGGGGATCCGAGTTAGCACCCAAAGTACACCCACAGTAGCGCAGAGACGGCTGGGTGCAGGGTGCTGTTTTTGGCATTGGGTGCCCTATTGGTTTCAATGGGGATTCTCCGGTTTCAACAAAGACTGAAGTCTCGGGGACGAATATCTTCTGGAGGTGACCACCGGTTGGAGCGGTAAGTTGGGATGCCTTGGGATGCTAGGACACCGTCAGTTGAGCCCCCCAAGGCCTTGGGACTTCGGGTGCATGGGTGTCTTTAGGCGTTGGGTTTTCTTACCAGCTCTGGTCTTACCAGCTCCGGTCACGATCGGGGGGATCCTCCAGAAAGAGGCTGCAGGCTTCGCAGGGAGATTCGAGGCAGGTCAGAGATCACCAGATCTCAGGTCATGATCTCCGGGTAGACCTCCTCGTGGTGGTGGGCCACTCGAACTCGGGCCATGGGTGACGGGTGCAGGCGGGAGCCAGAGTCTGTGGTTGAACATATCCGGTGTTCAGGGGAGACAGTCATTTCTGTGGAAGGCAGTGCAGGTCCTTGGGGTTCTTGAGGTTGCTGGCTGCAGGACACACTGGGATTTCGCTTCTGCAGATTGGAGGTGGGGACAGGCTGGTAGGGCTGGGGCCAAGTCAGTGGGCATCCTCCTCTTCTTCGTTTCCGCACGGCTCTTTGTCCTTCTTCTTTTCTTCTTGTTCGGTTCTTGTCTGAGGAGGCAAGGTTCGGGGTGGCCCCTAAATGCTAAATTTATGGGCGTTACAGGTAGGTAAAGGTTGGGAACAATGGGTCCCCTCCTTGGGGTGAGTACACCCCCTATTAAGCCAGCCTCCAGTGGGAGGGGTGAATAGGCCTAACTCTGGTTGGATCTGCAAGATAACGGGCACTAAGAGTTGTGCTTCACCTCGCCTCCCCCTCCTGAGGGGTGGGGTTGGCAAAGGTGGGCACACCTCCCTTCCTCACTTGGTTTTCTTGCCAATTCTCAGTCCCACTGTGGGGGTCAGAACTGATGGGGGCTAGTGGCTGGAAGCAGCAATGCGCCTGGGGAAGCTCACAAAGGCAGCAAGCCTTTGAAGCCTCCCCTTCGTGGACACTGCCCATCCTGAGGAGGAGGCTTGGCACGTCGTCCCAGGATGTGCATTGTTTGGGACCCCTGAGAGCAGCAGGCTCGCGACCTAGGGGTCCAGAAACATGTCTGGTGGTGGCAGCTCAGCTCCCACTGGAAACTAGTGTTAGGTTGTTTTTCAGGGGGAACACCTAATAAGGCCCTCTGTGTGCATTTTCCATTAAATCCCACCCTGGCATCTGTGGGTTTAATGTGCTGAGAAGCTTGATACCAAACATCTCAGTTTTCAGTAAAGCCATTGTGGTACTGTGGAGTTCGTAATGACAAACTCCCAGCACCATATACTCTTAATGGCATTACTGCATTTTCAATTCTAAGAATTGACTTGGACACTGTAGCAGTACAGGGCTCATGCACCTGTACCATCACCACTGATATAGTGCACCCAACTAAAGGGGTGGCTGATCTATGCCAGTGCAGTGGGTTAGAGTCATGGCACACAGGGATGTGTTTAATCCTGGGTTAGGGAGCACTCCGTTCAACGTATTTTTCCTAAATTTTTCAAAATGGTGCTGCGGTTACAGGGTTTGTCAGTCCCTTGGTAAGAAAGGCTTGTTTATGTTGGGTATGCTGGCCCAACGAACCGTGCACTATCCACTTGGTGCTATGCACCTAAACTTATTTCATTTTTTCAACAAATAATAAACCTTATATGTTCTCAGTTACTTGTATTTATTTTGAATTCTTTTATCTCTTTTACTCATGTGTATATTACCACATAGTGTTGCATTTCAACAACTTATATTTTGTTCACAGTCACAATAACAATAACATTACATTTCATGTTATGCTTTACAATGCCATATGTTATACATTTTTTGAAAGTGCCCAATGCATTTCGGCACTACCAAGGTGCCTTCATCAGGGGCGAGCCTGTAAAAAATAAACAAAATAACCATGTAATTGCAAATATTGGTTGCCCATGGGTGTTGTTCTGTGTGTACTTTGAATGTTGTCATACCTGTGTGCGTTGTGCTCAATTCTCAAACCTGTGTGGAAAAATGTACTATTTTAAACCTACTGCCAAGCAATTTCCATACAATTAATCCATGATATATGGATCAAGTCAAGGTTCCAAAGATTAGCTTACCACAAATGTTGTGCGTTCAAAGCTCTCTAAACGACAAACAAGAAACATGTTCAGTGACCTTCTCACTGCTACAAAGCAACTGCGTATATCTCAAACTGCCCCTGTGTATTAATCAGCATACCTGTTTTTCCAGCACTGTGACGTTCTGCAAGACATAATAACAAACCACATATCCAGTATTATAGCTACGAACTAATTGATTGCTAGTTATGTCTCATCATCTTTCGCTTTCCGCTCCCGCATACCTGTTAAATCCGACTGTTCTGCGTTCACTGTAGGAAGTAAACAAACAGATCCACTATCAGTGTCAAAACTAACTATGAAAGGCTAAATCACAACTATGTCTCTAGCGGTATGGCCGAGGTCCGTTCTTACCTAATTTCCAAAACATCCACTCTGTTTCGAAATGACCTGCTATTCTTTCCGAGAAAGTATCAGCCGCTACCGGCGTTACCGCGTCTCCTATCAATTCTCCCGCGAGTCTCCTGAATATATTCAGTGAAATCAATCATAGAGCAGCATTGAGACAAACCATAGGGGTATTAGACATGATGAATTATAATTAATGTTGTAAATTATAATCAAGAAATGCGATTACAATACAACTGCACCTGTTAAGCATTTTTTTGTGAAGTTGAATACATTGATTTACGCATATGTTGTCATACCTTATAACACACAGGGTTTAATGATATTCGTTGACTATGACCAAAAATTCCTGTACTACAATACATAAATCGTGGTGTGAACACATTGACTCGACACTACATATATCAGCCACAAACAGGTTTTGAGCACGAAACGTAGTTTAAGTGAACAGAGTTATAGAACAAGATACCCATTGAAAGATGGCGTCCGTACATCGTTGGTTTGTAGCTTCGTAGTCCGTTGTTTGTGTTAGTAACCCCAGGAGACTCGCGGGAGAATTGATACGAGACGCGGTAACACCGGTAGCGGCTGATACTTTCTCGGAAAGAATAGCAGGTCATTTCGAAACGGAGTGGATGTTTTGGAAATTAGATAAGAACGGACCTCGGCAATACCGCTAGAGACATAGTTGTGATTTAGCCTTTTATAGTTAGTTTTGACACTGATAGTGGATCTGTTTGTTTACTTCCTACAGTGAACGCAGAACAGTCGGATTTAACAGGTATGCGGGAGCAGAAAGCGAAAGATGATGAGACATAACTAGCAGTCAATTAGTTCGTAGCTATAATACTGGATATGTGGTTTGTTATTATGTCTTGCAGAGCATCACAGTGCTGGAAAAACAGGTATGCCGATTAATACACAGGGGCAGTTTGAGATATACGCAGTTGCTTTGTAGCAGTGAGAAGGTCACTGAACATGTTTCTTGTTTGTCGTTTAGGGAGCTTTGAACGCACAATATTTGTGGTAAGCTAATCTTTGGAACCTTGACTTGATCCATATATCATGGATTAATTGTATGGAAATTGCTTGGCAGTAGGTTTAAAATAGTACATTTTTCCACACAGGTTTGAGAATTGAGCACAACGCACACAGGTATGACAACATTCAAAGTACACACAGAACAACACCCATGGGCAACCAATATTTGCAATTACATGGTTATTTTGTTTATTTTTTACAGGCTCGCCCCTGATGAAGGCACCTTGGTAGTGCCGAAATGCATTGGGCACTTTCAAAAAATGTATAACATATGGCATTGTAAAGCATAACATGAAATGTAATGTTATTGTTATTGTGACTGAGAACAAAATATAAGTTGTTGAAATGCAACACTATGTGGTAATATACACATGAGTAAAAGAGATAAAAGAATTCAAAATAAATACAAGTAACTGAGAACATATAAGGTTTATTATTTGTTGAAAAAATGAAATAAGTTTAGGTGCATAGCACCAAGTGGATAGTGCACGGTTCGTTGGGCCAGCATACCCAACATATACAAGCCTTACACAGGGATGTGTGCCATGTCGACTCTTTTACTTTGTTCTGCACCAAAACACACAGCCTGCAAAGGCAGTGGTACCATTTACAAGGGACTGACCTGTGGCCAAAGAGTGGCAATTGGATTTTGTTTGCAATGCAGTTTAGGGAAAGAACATAGGCCCTGGGTACCTGTTTAGCAGGAACCCATGACACACTCAGCCACAGCACATCAGCAGTTCAGCAACAAGTGGGGCAATCATGCACTTTCTTACAGTTACTGAACATTTCACCTAATTATAACGCTACTTTAACCTCTGTTTTATTCAGTGAAATCAAGTTTTTTTTTTATCGTACAGTAATATTTAATTACCATATGTAAACCTAACGCCCCTCAGCACACAGCCTTTGGCTGTGCGCGGCAGGGGTTTGGCTGCAGGACTTGGCCTGTGGCCAGGCCCCGAAACTAACCCCACGCATGGAGCCAACCCCACACTGTGCAGGGCCTTCAGTTCTGTATGGCAGGGGGTTGGGCACAGGGCCTGGCAGCAGCCAACCCCACAATGCGTACAGCCTTCGGCCATGCCCTGTGGGGGGCGGACCACAAGGCCTGTAGTCAAACCCCTGAAAGGCAGCCAACCCTACACGGCGCAGGCAGGGCCATTGCCATGCACGGTGTGGGATTAGGCTCAGGACCTGGTCCTGGGAGCCCCATCCTACAGGGCTTTTATTTTTTTTAAGGGGAGGGGTGCGTGGCGCCCTCCCAGATCCTATTACGGCCTTATTAGGGCCTGAAAATCCGTTCCCTGGAGACACTACTTAAAACAATGGGGATGGGGCTGCCTGGTCCCCATCCCGAGTCCTATTAGGTCCTGAGGACCCCATCCCCCAGGGCTGTTTTTTGTACCATAGAGTAGGGGAGGGGACCGCTTGTTCTTCCTCCTTGAGCCTTGTTAGGCCCTGAGGACCTCAATCCCACAGCCGTTTTTTTTAACTAAAAGAGAGGTGGGCCATATAGCCTTCCTCCTTGAGCCTTGTTAGGATTTGGGATCCCATCCTTCAGGGCCATTTATTTTAATAAAAGGGGAGGAGTGGGCACATGGCTCCCTCCCTGAACCTTGTTAGGCCCTAGGAACCCATCCCCAGGGGCCACTACTAACGGTTAAGAGAAGGGGGTCACATGGTTGCCTTCCCTGAACCATTATCGTCCCCGGTGGCCCTATGCCCCAGGGCTCACACTTCTTATGGTTGGATGCCCTTGTGCCCACCCTTAGGAAGAATCCTTGAGGACAGCCACTGGAGCCCCAATGGCCCCAGCCGGCTCCCCGCAGGCAGCAGGAGCCAGTATTGCTCCCGCCCAGAGGGAGCCACTTCTATTGCTACTTCCTCCATGCGAGAGCAATTTTTTGATCTGTTTCAAACAGATCGAACGTCTGCTCCCAACCCGACAAGCATTTTCACCCCCACACCACCACCACTGGGAGCAGACTTTGTTTTTGCTGCTGTGTGTCGGGAATTTTGAAAATGCTCCCATGGAGCAAGAGTACACACAGATTTCCCTGTCCACGCTGGTAATGGCTGTGAAACCGCTATGTTCCGGGGGTGGACTTCCCACGACATAGCTTGTGAACTGGTCCCGGGGGATGGGGTTCCAGGGCAATGAAAGGCTATGGGAGGTAGGCCATGCAGTACCCCTCCCTTTTAATAAGTTTCCCTGCCCCTGGGGATGGGGTCTCCAAAGTCTTTAGAGGCTTTAGGAGGCGGTCCCCCTCCCCTTAAAAAATATGCCGGCCCCCCAGGGATGGGCCTCGGGCCGCAAGTGGCCCGATGCCCATCGGTTGCTTCCCCCTTCCACTCAAAAAGACATCGGGACCCATAGCATGGGGTTTACGGGGCCAAAATGACTCAGGGAGTGGGGGCCACATACCCCCTACCCCTGAAAAGACCTTGGCCCCAGGAGATGGGGTCCCTGGTGATGAAATTGGCCTGGGGAGGTGGTCGGCGTACCCCCTCCCCTAAATAATATATTGGACCCCGGACCGAAATTTGCCTGAAGAGGGGAGCCATGCACATCCCCCTCCCCCAAAAAGAAACCCCTCATCTCCCCCCAACCCCCTCCCCACCTCTCCCGGGACATGGCCACCCAGTGTTTTTAAAGAACGCAGGAATGCAATGGTGTTATTTTATGTCATTAGTTGGGTCATAAATTATGTCATGGAACATGTCATAAGTGATGCAATATGTGAGGTCATAAGCAGTGCATAGTGGAAGTTCAAGTTATTGTTGGCGCTGCTAACTATAAATGGTGAACTTCTGCGTTTTTCTTTATTTCAGTGTTGTCAGTGGCAAATTCACCTAACTATAACATTACTTTAAACTTTGTTTTTTCAGTGAATTTCTAAGATTTCGTGTTTTAGTGTTTTCAGTGAATTTCCAGGTTTTTTAACTCAAAGTAATACTTAGATGCCATTCGTAAATGTAACCCTGCCACCCCTAGGTTGCAGACAGTCAATAAAACTCTGTGCAGGGCCTTTGGCCTTACACAGTGAGGAATAGCTATAGGGCCTAGCCCCAGGGACCCCCTATCCTAAAGGGACGTTTTAAAAAAAAATTTATTAAAAAGAAAGGGTAGCTGCACCATGCCACTCCAGTTTGGACCCAGACATATGAAATCATTCTTGACCCTTCTCCCCATGGGAACAGTCCAACCCGAACTGTCAGGCCAGGTCCTCCCTGGACCGGCAACAAGCATCATCGGACCTGTTTTGGGGTATCAGCCCTGAACAGCCAGGCTAGTCTGGTGGAGAGTGGGGGTTCCAACATGCCCACTGCTTACACCTACCTACAGGCAAGCCAACCAACCAAGTTCGCTATAAAATACCAAAGCAAATAAAAACGAGCGTAGTGTACTCCTCTGATGGCTTCAGAGTAGGGTGGTAAATGCATAAAACAGCTTCCCTCAATTCGTGACGGAAAAAAATGAAAGAAATGATTTTGCAGAGAGAGAAATAAAGAGACCGTGATATGACTAGACGGGGAGGGGGAAGCTGGAGATTCTTTGAGTCTGTACATGAAGAACTAGATACATTTGATTTGAATACACTTGTTCACATTTGATAAAATCCAACCTAATTGTTTACCTTTCTATGTGTAGTCATATCTTAAAAATTAATAACTTTCATTTGCACATTTTTTTTCAACAGTTCAGCCATATAGCTATATGGGGCAGCATTGTATTGTGGATAGTGTTTTTCGGCTTCTACTCTACTTTGTGGCCTGCTATTCCCTTGGCACCTGATATGTCTGGAGAGGTAGGTCGTTTATTGCAATTATGGAACTAACCTGAAGTGCACCTGTTGATTAATTACTTATGGTCTAATGCGGAATATTGTCAAAATAATTAAAAGTGCCTTTTACATGCATCAATGGAAATAAACGTGTTTTCCGATTTGTGTTCTGCAATTGGGTTTGATGCAACTTCTGATTGTTTTGCTTTACTTTGCTGTCTGAGTTCATGCTGTCTACTTGCTTGATTAAGTTGGTTATCTCCACCACACTTTAGACAGGCTACATTAGGTATTTCCAGCTGGTGCCGTCAACACACTCATCATATAAGCAGTACTGATCATCTAATCAAAATTCCTATCGTAATGCATTTCCCAGTCCGGGAAAACATGTACTGTGCATTACATTCCTCATTATTAACCACGGAATCCTCAAAAGCCAAATTGGCACAAACCCTGATATGGTCGTCAGTATTTTACATTTGCACTTCGGAAACCATTTACCAATCTTGCCTCTAAAATCTCACTGAGCAAAAATATAAAATACATTCCTCCAAGAGGTTACCAGAGGAATTTCCACTTTAAAATGGGCAAACTGAAACTTGGATCGGGCTTAGAGATTTTGTGTCAGTGTTTTGTTTTGTTTTAAAAATTTACCAACCATTTAAAAAATAATAGCCCAAGTCAAGTTCATGGTTTTGTAAGCTTGTGGCAACTGCACTCAATATTGCTGTTTTTTTGTGGGCATACTCTGGTCTTCCGCAATACAATTTATAATATGAAGCAAAATATTTATAGTCCATCAGGACCCACCAAGTCAGGCTCCCCCCCACATTTCCGAACCCAAGAACTTCATCTGCGGAGTACCTTAAGGATCAGCACTGAGCCCGACCCTCTTCAGCATCTACATGATTCCACTTTTCCATGTCATAAGATCCCATGGAATGAACTTTGGGCCAGATGTACAAAGCATTTTACCATTCGCTGTGACCAGTAAAATGCATTTTGCCAAGTACAGAAGGTGACTCAGTAACTTGTTACCGAATCGCATTTTGCTTTTGCGATTCAGTGTTAGGAAGGGGAGCGTTTAGGGCGTTCTATCCTAATACCGAATAGCTCTGGTATGTATGAATGTTTTGCGCCCGGGAATGCAGTCACAAAACATTCACAGTTACCACCAACTTCAAGTTGGTGGTAACCCATTCGCAACTGTGAAGGGGTCCCCAAGGAGCCCCCTTCCTCTTTTTGAATGTGGGCGCCAACAGTTTTTTAAGAGCAGGCAGTGATCCCAAGGTCTACTGCCTACTCTTAAAAAATGAAAAGGTAGCTTTTCATTTTTATTTTTTAAATGCATCCCATTTTCCTTTCAAGAAAATGGGCACCATTACTAAAAAATTACTTTTTTTATAAATCAATCAGAAACTTGGTGGTCTGCTGACCCCAGCACTCCACCATCCCTGTGATTGTAGCCATTCACAATGGATCGCAAATTGCGACCTGCTTCATGACTATTGATGAGGCAGGTCCATTTGTGACCCACTGCGAATCGCTAACAGTGTCGAAAACATTGTTGTTAATCCCATTTTGTGATTCCCTAATAGTGAATCGCTAAAATTCGGTATTAGGAAATTGCAAATACATAATTTCATTTATCTGGCCCATTGCCTCCTACGCAGGCAATACCCAGCTTCGTTCTCTTCCTCAGCGACAACAACTACACCAGCAGGACCAGCTTCACTACTTGCGTGTCAAACTTAGCAAACTGGATGAACCAGAACTGCCTTAAACTCAAAACAAACAAAACAGAGGTCCTGATCTTCAGGAACTGGAGATCTCAATGGGACTCCTCCTGGCGGCCAACAGACCTGGAAGCCACGCCCACCCTGCCGACTACATCAAAAACCTCTGCATCATCTTTTCTACAGACTCATGATCACCAAACAAGTAAACACGGTTACCGCCTCCTGCTTCTTCCTCCTACATATGCTCCACAAAATATTCCAATAGCTCCCCACTGACACCAGACACACGGTCACCAAAGCGCTAATCACCAGCAGACTGGATTACGGCAACACACTCTACGCCGACATTACGAATCAACTCATACAAAGAATCCAGACCACCCTCAATGCCGCCACCAAACTCATCCTCAACATCTCCAGCAGTGCACACATCAAGCCCCACCTCAGAAAGCTACACTGGGTACCAGTCAATAATGGATGCCAATTTAAACTGCTCACCCACGCATACAAAGCTCTCTACAACGTCCGACCTGCCTACCTCAACTTCCACCAACCCATCAGGCAATTGCGCTCAGCCACACTCCACCTCTCCCAAATACCCTGCACCCACAGGAGCATATCAGGGGGACGCTCCTTCTATTTCCCTGCCAGATACTCAAATGAATTATCACACCATGTCAGGACCTCCTCATCCCTACTAGAGTTCCACAAGAAGCTGAAGCCCTGGCTATTTAACGAGGAGCCTGATCGGCATACTCATCTGCTCCAACACCTAGATACCCCTCAGGTGTAAGCACGCTATGCCTCTTTCTCATGGGCATGGGGTTACAGTCATTTAGTCACAAACAATAAGTAGCTACTACTAGGTGAGGCCTACACTTTGAGCTTTTGTGTCTTTCTACTCATTGCATGTTCACTTGCAGACAATCATATGCATGTGTTCTCTTCAATTAAAGCAAGTGCTGAAGATTTTCCCTTTTCTTTTATTGTTACTATTGACTGTGAGGGGGGTCATCCAACTTGAATTAAGACAAACAGCTTTGATCTGGTTGCCCCATATGTACCTATTGAGCACAGAATGCATTGGCCTACATACTGCTATAACTACACAAGTGACTTCAGCATTAGACACTCTGCAATGTTTACAGTTGCTAAGCGCTCCTAGTGTAAAGCCTTTGGAGGGAGGCCCAGAGCTTTCTTTCAGCAAAAAACACCAGTATTTTTGACTAAACATCTTTCTGATGGATACTTACTTGTAACCGCTGATTCCTCACCTTTAGAATATCCCCAATTGCCAGACTGGATGTGAAGATTTTTTAGGATATCTCCTGAGCACCAGTAGGTGAGTTGTGCAGCTCCACATCGAATCCACTCTGCCCTAGAAGTGATGACTGGAAACGCTTACAGGTGCCACTCATGTAGATGGATCATGAGCTAGCTCCTTCTTTTTTCTCATCACTTGAGGGTTTTTTCTCCAGAGTATTTTTACAGTGTGCAAGGTAATAAGTCCCTTCAAAAAACTATAAAAGAGAAGGAGACACTCTATCAGTTGGACCCCAAAAGAGTACTTGGCTTTTACATCGGTCTCACCAAAGCCCATCTGGTGTACAATCAACTCTTTGTGGGGTTCTCTGGGGCACAAAAAGGCAAAGCATTGCAGCAATGCACTTTGACAAGATGGATAGTTTTCTGATATAACATCTGCTAAATGATGGCTATAAATCAGGCTCTAGGAGGGGTGAGGGCCAATTCTTCCAGGTTCAAGGGTGGTATCACTGTGTTAGCACATGGAGTGCGAATTCCTGGATATCTATCAGGCTGCAATGTGAGCATCAGTGCACACATTCACGAAGCACTACTGCCTTGACTGCCAGGACAGATGGGCAGGGCATTTTGGTCATTTGGCCGGGAAGGACCTTTTGGTCTAAATCATTACACAGATCTACCACCGGGGGAAGTACAGCTTTGGTATCTATTGTAAAGGTGAGATATCTGTTGGTATTACATTTTCTTGTAAAACACTCTGAAGATTATTTACCACACTCCCTTCTCCCTGTTATGTGGAATGGACTCTTTTCCATAAAATATAGGTCTCAGATTCGACATCTGCACACTGGTACCTCAGATTGTTTGTGTTCCACATCCAGTTTGGGGTCTGGGGAATATTCTGAATGTGAGGAATCTGCACATAGAGATCCCCAAGAAAGAGCTTTACCAAAGGTAAGTAACTTGTTTTTTTCAGCCATTATGCACCAGTCCATGCTGTGGCGCCAGTCTTCAATTTTTCGGGTGTTGGTGTGACAACCCTATGTTTTTTACATGGGTTCTCTTTGCTGCAATCAGACCCTGATTGTTAAAGGCAATTTTATATCTAGTAACATCATTGGTATCCCAGATATTCAGCAAGTTAGTAGGGGCATCTAGTTCTAGGTGAAACCCCACAGTTGCTCCTAGTTCCACTCATACAAACTTCCAATATGCCTTTATAATTGGGCACCTCCTTAGTGTGTTTGAAGATGCTCTTCATCCTACAACCCCTCAAGCATTGATCACTGGTGGACTTGCCAAACTGTTTTATCTGGGCCCTTGTGTAGTATATATTGTATTAATCAGACACCAATGCTTTGAGTGAATACATGAATGCGTCTTCCCATAAGCTGTAATTGACATTGCCTGCATCCTTTCACATCTTTTGTTCAAGTGCTCCACGTCTATTAGTGTGTTGACCATCAAAGTGACATGTGTAATATCGCCTTCTTTTTCATTCTGACTTTTATCAGTTTGTTCTCCAAAGGTGACTTCTCTGTTACCTCCTGTTTTTCTGTACAAGAGTTAAATGCATTCATAAGCTGCAGGTATTTGAATGTCTTTGAATGGTGTAACGCATCGTCAGTCTGTACCTGCAAAAAATTGGCTTACTACATCTGCCAACGTCAGTATCCCAATGATATTCGACCTATTTAACCACATTAAAGCATTCTGCACTTGTAGTCTTGTACCCAACCAAAGTGGGGCTTTTGGTGCCAGCTTCTCTTTTCAGATCATTTTCTCAGTAAGTTTGATTGAGGTATCGACCACTATTTTTCTAGTGGTGGCATATTACTTACTGGTTGCCTATATGGAGCACCTGTATACTCTTTTCACACCAAATGAAGATCTCTTGAATCTGAAAGCTGGTTCATTTTGATAGTTGAAGACCTCTTAATACTTCTGACGTTGTTGAGTTCTGTGCCACCTTCGAACATACTCTTTTGCAAAGGTGTTAGCGTTGTGCAGTGAGTGCCATTATTTCACAACAACTTTCTCACCAACTCATCCGATTTCTTAACCACATCCATGCTGGTGACGGAACCACTCCGTCACCAGCCTCGGACGTGCTGTGCTGGTGAAGGAGTGATTCCGTCACGGCCCGGCCGCCGCGCCTGCGCTGCAGTGATTTCGCGCCTGCGCGGCGCGTTCTATTGAGCGGGCGAGGCCATGATGGAACCACTCCATCACAAGCACAGCGCGCCCGAGGCTCGTGATGGAGTGGTTCCGTCTCGAGCATGGAGGCGCCGCGCGGCCTCCCCTCCCCCCTAGCGCTGCAGCGGAATTACCTCCGCAGCCAAGGGGTTAAAGAATTAATCTGGAACCGCTATAGTGTGTGTTTTGTAATATATAGAGAAACCTTGCAACCGTAATCATTTTTAAAGGTCTTCCTCTAATAGCGTTAGTAGCAGCTTACTTCAGTGTTGCATGTCAACTCTGGAGCAGTGGGTCCAGGTTATGTAAGTAAAATGTCTGGAAGTCTGTTGAAATCCAGAGCCCCAAATAATTGAAATACGTACATCTAATCATAAGTAACATGGTTAGATCCAGCCCCTTCCCTCATTTGTCTGTCAGCCGGAACAGAAACAATTTTGTCCAGCTAATAATAAATCCTTGTTGGACCTGGCCCTTTTTGCATAAGTATCCACAAACTTTTTGCCTTCTTCCTCCTATTTTTTCTGACCTGTTGTTGTTTTGTTGTTGACTTTAGGCCGCTGGGCACTTTACCACTGCTAATCAGTGCTAAAGTGCTTATGCTCTCTGTCTAAATTGTATTGGTGTTTGGTTAATCCATGATTGACCTATTTGATTTAATAGTAAGTCCTTAGTAAGGTGCATCAGAGATGCCCAGGGCCTGTAAATTAAATACTACTAGTGGGCCTGCTGCACTAATTGTGTCACCCACATGAGTAGCCCTGCAAACAATTCTCAGACCTGCCACTGCTGTGTCTGTGTGGGCAGTTTAAAACTGTCATTTCAAGCTGAAAAGTGCACCCATGTGCCAGGCCCAACCCTTTCCTTTTACTACATGTAAGTCACCTCTATGGTAGGCCCAAGTCCGCCCCATGTGTAGGGTGCAGTGTATTTAAAGGGTAGGACACGTACTGGTGTGTTTTAAATGTCCTTATAGCCAAATACTGCTAATTCTGTTTTTCACTTTTGAAATGACAATCTCTCCTATAGGGTAACATGGTGATTACCTTGAAATATCCCTTTGGGAGCTGATAGAGATTTGAAGTTTGGGGTCTCTGAACTCTTAATTAAAAGTCATCTTTTGGTGAAGTTGGTTTTTAAATTGTGTTTTTAAAATTTGACACTTTTAGAAAGAGGGTATTTTCTTGCGTAACCATTCTGTGGAATACACATCTCGGTTGGATGACGGTTGGAATCTTGTGCAGTCCCTCCAGACAGTCACACAAAGGGGGATGAGGTGTGCCTTGCATATTTTGATGAGCCATCACCAAGCTGATGCATCTTCTTCTAGAGTGGTGGAAGGAGTTGTCACTGACACCTGAATAGGGCTGTGCCTGTCCTCACACAAAGCTGTCCCTTTCCTTCTGTAGTGTGTCTGGAGCCAGGCCGGGAAAAGGCAGGATCATGTGAACTACAAAGACTTTCCTTTGAAGTTTGCCTGTCACTCTGCCTGTTGCTTTGTTGTGCTAGCCTGCTGCTTGCTGCTTCTGTCCTGAGAGTAAATGGACTGGACTTTTTTTTGCTTTCTACATCCTGCTTCCAAGGTTCTCCAAGAGCTTGTGCTTGCTTGCCTCCTTTTAAGAAGTCTCAGAGCCTTCAAAAACTTCACCTAGTAGTGCCTGGGCTCTTCTGCTGAGAGTCTTGACTTGCAAAGTGGTGCCAAATCCAGTTCCTGGGCCCGTGGAGGTGTAACCTGGTAATCTTAAGGGTAAAATCCACGCATCCACTCCCAACGCCTGTTTTCTCGATGCTTTACTCCAAAATATCAACGCATTGCCACTGTCTGCACTGGAGCGTGGTTCACGCTGGAAGCATCGACCATGGCTTTTACCGCAGGACCCAGCTCGCCATTGCAGCACATCAGAAAAAATCGCTGCAGCATGAATCTTGAGCACTGTGCCACTCACGTCTGTAGCAGCTGCTCCGACTCTGACACGGCACCTGCTCAAGGCTGAAGAATTGGCGCAGCGTCTGCATAGACTCAGCATTTCTGGATTTTCCACACATCGTCCCTTGATGCCAACTCCTCATCAACACTGCACTGCAGTAAGGAACAAAGGCCGAGTGTCCAGAAACCGATGCATCCCTTCAAGTAAGGAACCAACGCATCACCTCCCCTGCCAGTAAGGAACTGATGCATGACCTCGCCTGCCTAGCATTAAGGAACTGATGGATCACCTCCCCTGCCAGTAAGGAACAGATGCATCACCTCCCCTGTGTAGTAAGGGGCCGACGCATCGCTTTGCTTTTCCGGCCCCACACCTTCCCTGCACCTTAAATCCTCTTTGATTTTTAATGTATCTTAGGTACTTTGTGCTCAAATGAATGCATCCATTGATTTCTATGGACTAAACTTGCTTAATCTTTAAAAAGTGATATTTTGACTTGTGTATGTTGGATTTTTGTTAATTTGGTCTTGTTTTAATCAGATAAATATTGACAATTTGTATAACTTGTGTGAATTTCTTTGTAGTGTTTCACTGTGTTACTGTGTGTTTGAGTTCAAATGCTTTACACATTGCCTCTGAGATAAACCTGACTGCCCGTGCCAACCTACCAAGGGGGTGAGCAGGTTTTATATTAGTTGTGTGACTCCCTTACCCTGACTAGAGCGAGGGTCCCTACTTGAACAGGGTGCAAACCACTGCCAATTAGAGACCCACATTTCTAACAATCCCATATATCTGCAATATGTGCAAAAAACAGTATTCAGTCGGTGTAATGCATTACATGAATCTGATAAATACAGCAGTATATTTTCAGTTTATAATGATATGGGTTCGCCCCATTCCTAAATCTACTTCCAACCCAAAGGCAGGGCATCTCTATGCCCCCATTGCGCTAGTTGTTCAATTACAAATGCAAATAGCATGGGGGATAGTGAACAACCCTCCCAAGTTCCCCCGTACTATTTGAAAGGTCAGGAACTGTGAGCCAATAACTTTTACTTTTGCAATCGGGTCAGCTTACAGTAATCTAATTCACTATAGTAAGTATGGCCCAAATAATTTTTTATATCGAAAAGAAGATGAAATGCTGTTCTTCAACTGTTCCAGCAAGGAACAGGTTGTTATAAAGTGTATGAATGCTAAGTCCAGTCAAAAGTGTCAGCATAAATCCAGAGTGGTCTTGATGAATCAGTGTATGCATAATTTGCGATGACCTATTTACAAGAATTTCGGCTAATATTTTAGTATCACTTTTCAATAGCGAAAACAGTTGGTAGGAGTAGTATTCTTCCCTCGGTTAACCGTATGGCAATTCACACATACATCAGCAGTATGCCTTTCTACTTACTTTCCATATCTATGTATAGCATAGGTTACACAGTTGGGTCAGCCAATTTTTGTGAAAGTCCTAGTCGGGGTTGGATTGGGATCGAAAACTGGTCCGGGCACCCTAAAAAAAGTGGGCCACATTTGCAGATAGCGTCTTTTCTCAAAGAACTGCTTCAGTGTTTTAAGTGTTATAAAAAGGAGGAGGAGGAGGGGTTCTATAAAAGAGGCATTTTGTTCTTAACTTCACTGAGATCAAAACAAATACAAATGTTGCCAGGGCTCTGTGCATATTAGTTCACATTGATGGACCACACCTTAATATAAGTGAGGCCACTTCTGCTCAGGCCCCCTGCCCCTACTCAATCTGTGTACATCATCGGGCCGGCCTAGTGAGAGACTGGGAATGACAACTCTGACTGGGTATCCTGTCCTCTAGACAGGATACCCAATCCCCCACTGGGCTTTTGGCGGCCTCTGAATGACACAGACACAGCCCAGATCGTCTACCACGCTGGCCAAAAATGCATTCCACAGCTGCAGCTCAAATACTGGCTCGCCCACTGCCCAAGTGCCTGCCATACCAAGTCCTCCCTGGTACCAGTATCCTATTCAGCTCGGGTGTTTTACCTGATTGCCACTGCAACAGCCCAGTTTTAACGTAAGTTTCCTTGTTACGTACTTCCCTCCTCTACCTGCTGCATATGTTCTGAACACAGCTTCAAAAACTAACAATCCTACACAAATTCGACCGCATTATCAATCCCAGAGGTAAGACTCACCTTATAGATTTTGTGAAAATATGTAGGGAAGACATTGACTATTTCTTTATCGCCCATTCCCTAACCCATATATCTTTTTTTTCTCTGCTTTGTGTCTCACAACTCGTTCCTCCGAACAGCCGCACTATCATGCTCCCTGCCACGTGAGAGAGCCTTGTCGGGCCAACTTTTCCTATGTTCTTCACTCCATAGGTGCATTAATCTAGTAAAGTTATTTTTAGATCCTGGTATGTTAATGCCTTCCAGCATACATATTTCTATTTAGGGCCTCCAATCTGTTTTTTTACTCTCTGTCTTTTACCATCTTGATGGATATCAGAAAGCCTTGTAAAACCATCCTTTATGCTTTCCATAGTGTTACAGCCCAAGGCATGGACCCGGGGTTATTTTTAAAGTATTTCACTGCAGCCATCTACAAAGCTGCTACAATTTTTTTAAAATATGAGCTGTCATGTATCCATCCTCCAGTTCCTTATCTTCCTCCATCTAATGTTCACTGCTATCACCAGTGCCAAGTGAGACGATATTCCCAGCACTAAGTAGAAGGTGTGATGGAATTTGATTGTGCCAGTGTGGTCGAAAATAGTCTAGTCTTGAGTATGTGCTCCATATAGAATGAGTAAGCCCTCTTGGTACTGCGAAGGCCCTGGCGTATGACATGGAGACTGATGGTATGTCCATTGATTCTTCAATAATTACATTAGAGTCCCAACCAAGTATCAATGTGCCTAGGAGAACTCTAAAATATGGGCATCCAGAGCCTGAAAAACAATGGACTGAAAACCTGGCTGAGCTGATCACCCCTTAGTTGAATTAATATTCTTAGTACCATTGAACCCCTGATTTTAATGCACACGAAGAATAAACCTTTCTAACTTACGGTATTTTAGATGCCCATGTTCGTTGTGAGGTATTTTTCCTGGGTGCCCAAGTTTCAAGACTCACTGCGCTGCTTTATTGTGGACAGAATGGCACTCTCATCTCGCACTTTGAATAGATACTAGAGCATGGGTACTCACAAACTTTCTCTCGGGGGCCAAATTTACACTGTGGTTTGTGTCCGAGGGCCGCACGAGTGCGGGGTGGGGTCGTGGGGAAGGGGGCGGGGCTAGAGCAACAAAACAAAACTGACCATGAGGTTGATCACTGGTCCCTGCAGCGGACACCTTCGTCCACTGAGCCACCAGACCCGGCATACACACATCTCTCTCGCTCTCTTTCTCTCTCTGTCTCCCTCCCTCTCTAACGCTCCCTTACTCTGTCCCCCTCCCTCTGTCTCCTTTTCCCTCTCTCACTCCCTCACTCTGTCACTCCCTTTCCCTCCCTTCCTTTCTCTCCCTCCCTTTCCCTCTCTCACTCCCTCACTCTGTCTCCTTTTCCCTCTCTCACTCCCTCACTCTGTCTCCCTTTCCCTCCCTCACTCCCTCACTCTGTCACTCCCTTTCTCTCCCTCCTTTCCCTCCATCCCTTACCCTCCCTCCCTTTCCCTCTCACTCCCTCACTCTGTTTCCCTTTCCCTCCCTCGCTCTGTCTCCCTTTCCCTCCCTTACTCCCTCACTCTTTCACTCCATTTCCCTCCCTAACTCTGTCTCCCTTTCCCTCCCTCACTCCCTCACTCTGTCTCCCTTTCCCTCTCTCACTCCCTCACCCGGTCTCCCTTTCCCTCCCTCACTGTCACTCCCTTTCCCTCCCTCCCCCTCCCTTCCTCCCTCCGTTTCCCTCCTACCCTTTCCCTCTCTCACTCCTTCACTCTGTCTCTCTTTCCCTACCTCACTCCCTCTGTCACTCCCTCTCTTTCCCTCCATCCCTTACCCTCCCTCCCTTTCCCTGCATCCATTTCCCTCTCACTCCCTCACTCTGTTTCGCTTTCCCTCCCTCGCTCTGTCTCCCTTTCCCTCCCTTACTCCCTCTCTCTGTCACTCCATTTCCCTCCGTCACTCTGTCTCCCTTTCCCTCCCTTACTCCCTCACTCTGTCTCCCTTTCCCTCCCTCACTCCCTCACCCTTTCCCTCTCACTCCCTCACTCGGTCTCCCTTTCCCTCCCTCACTCCCTCACTCCCTTTCCCTTCCTCCCTCCCTTTCCCTCCTACCCTTTCCCTCTCTCACTCCCTCACCAGATCTCACTTTCCCTCCCTCACTCCCTCACTGTCACTCCCTTTCCCTCCCTCACCCTCCCATTCCCTTCCTCCCTCCCTCCCTTTCCCTACTTCCCTCTCTCACTCCTTCACTCTGTCTCTCTTTCCCTACCTCACTCCCTCACTCTGTCACTCCCTCCCTTTCCCTCCATCCCTTACCCTCCCTCCCTTTCCCTGCATCCATTTCCCTCTCACTCCCTCACTCTGTTTCACTTTCCCTCCCTCGCTCTGTCTCCCTTTCCCTCCCTTACTCCCTCTCTCTGTCACTCCATTTCCCTCCCTCACTCTGTCTCCCTTTCCCTCCCTTACTCCCTCACTCTGTCTCCCTTTCCCTCCCTCACTCCCTCACTCTGTCTCCCTTTCCCTCTCACTCCCTCACCCGGTCTCCCTTTCCCTCCCTCACTCCCTCACTGTCACTCCCTTTCCCTTCCTCCCTCCCATTCCCTCCTACCCTTTCCCTCTCTCACTCCCTCACCAGATCTCCCTTTCCCTCGCTCACTCCCTCACTGTCACTCCCTTTCCCTCCCTCACCCTCCCCTTCCCTTCCTCCCTCCCTCCCTCTCCCTACTTCCCTCTCTTACTCCCTCACCCGGTCTCCCTTTCCTTCCTCACTTTGTCTCCCTTTCTTTCCCTCTCCCTCTGTCATCTCACCCTGCCTCTGTGTCAGCCCGGGCTGAGACAGCTTCGGAGCGCAAACACACACACATAGCTGCACCGAGCGCATTAACAGGTCTTTAAAAGACCATTAGAATGTTAATGAGGCTGTGTTGTTCACCTCTTAGCGCCCCTGCAGCTCCACTCTATGGCAGGAAACGCCCGGCCGGCCCCCGCAGAGCAGCAGAGTCTCTGAGTCGCGCTGCTGTAACTTAGTTTGCAGACACTCTTTAAAAAAAAAATGAAAACACTGGTATGATATGTACAAGGTCCGCGGGCCGCCAGGGAAGGCTTGCCGGGCCGCCACTGGCCCGCGGGCCGTACTATGAGTACCCCTGTACTAGAGCATCACTCCCACATCACTCAGTTCCATGTTCCACACCAAAAGAGAATTAAGGTTGTGCTATCAAAGCATTACATAATAAACATTTTATGCATTGAACTAGGGACTATAACTTGCTCCTCTGTGCAGGTGCAATCATCTTTTGAGTGATCAATATAGTTATTTAGCAGAATTGCTAAAAGACCACAACCAACTTTTAATGACCTCTCGAATTGCTAAATTTTTCTATAACAAAGGAGTAGGGGCAATGTTCAGCCCAAACATTCAAACACTGCTACTAAAGAATCAAAGGTTACATTCTCATATAAATGGGAAAAGTTCATTTTCATTTCTAAGGACTCCATAACAAAAATTCTGAAAACCTGTAGCCTTTCTATCAGATGAACATCCCATATTGTCGTCCCTAGCTAAATCTTTAGTACTGCAAATATCACCACTGTGGCTGCTCGCTTTAGGCAGGTACATTCCTGGAATGTTTGTAAAAAGGCCAGGACAGGTATTTGCTAAAGACGGCTCCTGCCAGTATAATTCAGCTCAATAACTTCAAAACAGTAACAGTTGTAACAAGCATTTACAATGCAATAGGTCTTGCAGCATTAAAGTTTGAGTTACTGGAATTGTAAATGACAATGCTTTGCATTAATTTTTTATTTTTATTTGCAATTGGTATATAAACATTGTTTGTGAATGGTTAGCTGTTGCTTATGCTAAGCAAAGTTGGAAGTAATATAGAGTGCTAGTCTTACTTGTTATAAGCATGCTGATTTAAAGCGCTCTGATACCTGTGGGTAAAGTTTGCGGTATATAAAACTGAAAACTAATAAACAAGCTCTCAATTGACAAGGTCGGGGTATAGTGCCCACCAAGCGCCTCTCTGGTTTAAACAAGCATCAGCATACAAATAGAAGACGCTGACCAGTACGGGGTTGTTTGCTCTCCCCCACGCCCCAGTGACACACTCAGGAGTGACCCCTCAGTAATGACACACCCAGTCGTGATACATCCAGGAGTGATAACCTCAGGAGAGAAACACAGGACTGACAAACTTAAGAGTGACACGCCCAGGAGTGACAAACTCTGGAGTGTAAGTACAGGGGCCCCTGTCCCTGCAGGCTGGACTCATTAAGATGTGACCTAACGGTTAGAGCGTACGACCTCGAAGCTGGGTAACCAGGATCGAGTCGCTGCTGCTCAACCTCTTGTGATTCTGGGCAAATCACTTCATCTCCCAGCGTCATGGATGTGCCCGTCTGGAACAGCTGGTGCTCGTGTAAAGCGCCCCGATACCTCCGGGTCGAGTTCGAGCTATATAAAACTGCAGAAAATCAAGAAATAAGATGCAATGCACTCTGACCAGAAGGATGCAATTTGCGTTGGGAATTTGACAATTCCGGGTTTAACCAAGAATTTACCATCACGACAGGAAGGTGAGGCAGTTACAGTGGCAAGGCAGATTTGTGGCACCACACATTTGGCCTTAAAACACTTTCTGACGTGTAATTAGAAACGCATAAAAACCCATTTCTTACTGCTCAGCGATTTCACAATTAGTTTCCCGGGTAACTGTTATGGCAGCTAATGCCCTTTCGAAGACGGACTTCAGCCAGTCGGCCTCAGAGATCATTTATTAGCCCTTGTTCTCGAGGCAGGTCTCATGCAGTGTTTTAAGCGACTTAGAATTATGGGAAACTCTGCATTAGTTTCCAAAGAAATAGCAATTTTTTAAGGCAGTAGCATGAAGAACCGCTAACGTCAAATGGCAGTGTTTTAGTAAAGTCCGCCTTGCCAAAGGACTCTCTCAATGCTCAGCTGACTTTGTTAACCCTAGTGTTACCATTTCATGAACTTTATTTACCCCGCCAATTTAACTGCAGATTTGTGACATGAAAAATCGTAAAGCCCTTCGGTGTGGATCTCGGTTTGGTGGATAGCAAAAGGAATGTGGTAATAATTAATTTTATACTTCTGGTGTTCTCAATGCCGGGGTTCGATGAAAAACACTCCTAAATTCCGTCTGGTGCTGTCATTTAAGTTGGTATGAGCACACAAGTCCAGGGTTTCAGACAAGTATGCAATGAAAACATCTAGATGTCATTTGCATTACTACACAGCAGGGGGCTGCACCAACTTCAATTCTGAGCAGAAACCAACTCACCTCCTACTTACTCTATAATGTGAGCAATGAACAGAAAAACAGTCTTAAATTAGAGCGCATCCGCCGATTCTATGGGGCTGGTGCACAGTTCACCCATTAGTGCTGAATGTCGATATGACATCAAATGTGCACAAGAGACACGGAGTACACAGAAGAGACAGCCCGGTGTGTGCAGCTGTCCTTCATTCAGCCAGCCTCCAGAGTCAGGGCAGGGCTGTCTGCAGATGCCACTCACTCGGCTGTCCCCGCACCCCTCCCTCCCTCCTCGCCGTGATCTCACAGCTCACGCCATGTGGGAAGAGCCGGTACATCCCAGCCGCCACGCAGATTATTGGATTGTGAGCGCCGAAGGTTTGCGCGAGGCTGGCAGAGGATGCCCTTGAGGGAGGGAGTCCCACGGGCTGGCATCCTGCAAAGCCCGGTACCCTTTACAATCACAGGAAGTTTTCAAAGCTATTGTGAGACTTATTTTTAACAGCGCTAGCAATACTAAACTAACCAATGCTTAAGGGCAGGCAGTGAGAGGCCGGTTCTGCGAAGGAGGCACAACAGGTCCCACGCCGGCTCTGACCAGAAATCCTGGTCAACCCCATGCCACTTCAATAACCTTGAAGCCATATCTAAAACTAGCGTGATCTTGAGAAGGGAATCCCCCCTCTCACAGTTAGATACACGTTAGGGTGTGTAGACACATAGCCTGCACTACACATCCCCTAATTTTAACTACACACACTTTTATCAGTCCTGAAGAAAGCCAGATTACAGATAAGGCACTGGCTGAAACATGTTGACACATTAAAGGACGTAGGAGGTCGTAACCCGCCTCTAACGTCCTACTGCCTTATTTTTAACCGCTGGCGGAGGCCCATTTAATAAAGTGTTCTTACCCTTTGGGTACTGGGACCCCCACCAAGCCGTTTTAAACTCACTTACCTAACACCCTTCACCGCACACACAGTGACATACCTGCTCCGCTGTAGTCAGGCGTCGTAGCACACCCGGGACACGCTAGGTGTCACTGGGTGGGCCCGATGATGAAGCATGCCACCAACTAGGTTGGTGGGTGAGGGCTTTCATAAGACACCTAACAGGTGCCATCTCCTTCTGACAAAACAATACTGAGTCACTATTATGATTATAATATAATATCATACCAACCCCATTCCAGCTAGTCCTTTTTTGATTAATTAAGTGAGAGGCTGTTACCAGGCAGCTCGGTAAAAAGACGGCACGGGTTTTCTAAATGTACGGTAATGGCTTCGCAGAGGAGGTCCGCAAGGTTTGGAAACAAGAGCAAGAAGACACAATTTAAAACAAGCCTCACATCGTGACCCCCGGGATCTTCATTGCGGCGGCCGTGGTGCATGGAGCTCCCTGGATCGCCGGCCATGAAACTGAAAGCGTGGTGGGAGCGCACGAGACGCCGTCGCCGTGAGCGTGCACATCGGCTGCTCCGAGTCTGAATTGCAGACTGACTCACGCACGCAACCAAATCCCGTTTACAATCCTGCGCACGTGAACAGCTCTTGTCTCTCCAATTGACAATGCTGCGCGCGTGGCCAGCTCTGGTCTCCACTCGTTGTCGGCTGACCCGACGGCTATAGTCTTGCGGCGAGAGCGCGCTTCGCGCTTTCGCCTGGGCGAGACCTAAAAATGCCAAGACAGTTCTTTGCTAAGGACAGCTCATGAATGTATAATTCAGCTCAATAACTTCAAAACAGTAACAGTACTCCAATTCATGGGCAAAATAGAAAACGTTGTGAGCATTTAACTGAGAAACACATGGACAGAAACAACCTCCTTGATGCCAATCAGTCCGGCTTCAGGACAGGTTTTAGATTTGAGTGTGTAACACTAATGCTATTTGTTTATGCCTATAAAATCATGTACTGAGGAGAGGCATGCAGCCTAGTGTTTCTTGACCTCACAGTAGCCTTTCATGGCTACTGTAAGGTTAACCATAATATCTTCCATAAATACTCAACAATACTGTCTTATACTAGTTTAGATCCTACGTGTCTGCTCAGGTCTAATATAGGGAAGACTGGAAACCAATCATTCTCTCTCCACATTGGGTCTCATAGGGTTCATTCTGGCCACCCACACTCTACAACATGAATGTGGAGCCTCTAAATGATGAATTAAGACATACAGGTCAGTACGCAGATGACACTTATCTCTATTTAAAGACAATTTCCAAACAAGACACTGAAATGGTAAAAAAAAAGACATGGAGAAGATGTGGGCCCTTATTATGAGTTGGCAGGCGTTTGGTGTGGGGAGAGAGCAGTCTGGAATCTCCAAGTGCAGCCACCTAAATTGTTAAGGTGTAGCTCCAGAATGGGTACTTGCCATGCAGATCTGCCAATACCAGATAAAAATCTGTGTTTTCCTTGATTCTAGGGTCTATTGTCTTATATTTACCTTCACTGAAATTTGTTTGTGCTTTTAGCAGGTTATAAATATAAGTAGGGGGCCGTCACACATCTTGGGGTGTTGGGTGGCGGGCAGAAAGAGTGTATGATGTAAGGGAGGCTGTGGCCTTTCTGGTAAGAGTGTTGTGTGCGTCCTCTACCCCTATGGGAGTAGGTGGGAGCACAGTTGTGATATCATGGTCTAGATGGTATCCTCACACAGAGTTTACTTCTAGGTCTTCTGCATGGGGAGTTGGCCTTTTCCCTACTGTCAGATGCAACACATCCAGCACCATTAAGACCCAAATCCCTTGAAAATCTGCTCAGTCACCAAGCAGCTGGACTAATGATTCCACAAGCCAGGTTCTCTTCTGGGTGATGCAGTCTAACAATTCTTTTTTACCAGAGCTCTCTTTGCTTGAATGTTGTTCTGGTTGTCCCCAACCTGAAACAGCATCAGTAATCTGAGATCTTGGCTCTTGGCTCTGGAGCTCAGGTATTTCTCATCCTCACTGCTGTTACGAGTCCCATCGCTGATCATTGAGAATTCTGGCATACTGACCTAGGTCTATATCCAGAATTTATCCTATTTTTGCAGATCTGGATTCCAAGTATTTACGTCTGAAGCTGTTTTCAAACAGTTCCTGATATTGCATTTTTAGCTCCAGACTGGTCAGGCCAGGTTGTGTGTTCCTCAAGTTCAGGATATTCCCTGAATGGAGAGTCTGAGACAAAGGCACAAAAGAGGGAGAGGCCTTCCCACTCAAATACGTCTGAAAAGTGTCTCTTATTAGCACCCTGGGAGAGATATGTCCCCCTTCTTCCTTTCACATGAGTCTGGCACATGAGTCTGGTATTCTTCTATAGGACCTCAGCAATTTTCGACAAGCTATATCCATATCTGACAAGCTCTCTCCATCCTCATCCTTTTGTACCATCCACCCATGGAATATTAAAAATGGATTCTTGTCGCCTTTAGTAAATCAAAACTGACACTCTCCACCCTAGTTCCACACTAAATCTGTACAGTCCATGTGCACTCCATAACTGTCCTCTGCAGCCTACCCAAAGCCCTTTGCCACAGATCTCCACTGGTAGCTGGCTTTATACTACAAAGTGGGCACCACAGATTGCAGCTCATAATCTATTTTTAACAGAGCTTTCCATAGGTGAGACACCATTAAGGATGTTAACCATGCAGCAGTGGTCCAAATACCAGCCAGAGAGTGAAAAGCTTGGAGTTTTTATCACTTATAAACAATTTTCCTGGTGAATGAATTGCTCAAGTATCATATGATGGAAACTGCTGGGCTCCACCAAAACACCTTACCGACGTCAGTGACTAATGCGTCTTCAGTCTAAGGATTCATAGATAGTGGACACATGCTTTCTACTGTTTATGAACTATCACTATATCTCCCGCATCATTTCCCTTCCCCCACCTCAGCCTCATGTCTCTTTAGAGATGGATCTTTCCCAGTTTTGTTTGGGAACGTTGCCAGCATATGTCTATAATTACTTGACGTGCGAGATCAGGTGCACGCCTTCATAAAAAAGTGTTGAAATTGACCTCTATCTTCTTTGTTGTAAAACCCTTCAGTACTAAATCTGTTGATAGACACTTTTGGTGTGAAATACACTTTTGCTGAGTAAAAACTTAGTCCAATAGGTATGTTTTTTAGTAGAAATGATTTTCGACTCTCAGATAAATAAGAAGAGGTAGCCACCCCATCTTAATCTCCTGCATTACTTACAGTACCATTACTTTTGATAATGCCCTAGAAGGTTACTTCTGTGGCTAGACTAGTATATTAACCATGTCAGCATGATGGTCAGTTCCCAAATGTGAACTTAGGGTAGTAAAGTAAAGGAGGGGGTATAGGAGGCTGGCTTAGCATTGGTGCATACTTATTTAAATGAAGCGCCTTGCACTGATGCAGGCCACCCATATGGTAGTTTTAGTGGTCTGAGACAACCATAAAATGCTCACCAAGTGGTAGCTGTGGAGAGCAGCCTTCAGGCTTATCTTGATGGAGTGTTAAGCAGCTTGTTTTACCAGATCTAAACATGTAGTGTAGGTTTAATGAAAAATAACCACACAGTGTATATAAAAAATAAGTCTATTTATTTCACAACTCTCACTAACACATTGGTATAGCTCCTACCTGGAGATATAGACACAAATACACAAGAATACTTCAATTAAAAATACGTGAGTAAGCACAATACACAGTGGTCTCCAGGGGGAGACCAAACCATATACTAACAAAATTGGATGCGTACTGCGACCAAAGTCGGAACTTGGACCAGGAGAATCAGAGGAGCTGGGGACACAAGTAACTACCCAATGTAAGTACCCAGGAATCCCACAAAGTGGAAACACAGCAGCGTGCTCAATAGTAGACAACGGGAAAGTGACAGTTGCAGGTTTGAAGAGTAAGGACCCTTCCCAGCAGACCCTGAAGAAAACCAGTTGAAGACAGAAGGTTGGAATGTCACCTTACCTGTGGATTCCCCTGGAACCAGGATACCTACACTAGAGAAGCCGGGGTTTAAGTGCGAAGTGACGTTGGAAACCTCTGTAGACCACAATGGAGGACTTCAGAAAAGATGCTGCTGGCGAAGATTGTGCAGGAGTCCAGTGGACTCCAAGGGTGGATTCTTGATGTAAAGTACCTGCAAGCAGAGGGGGCAGAGTCTATGCCAATTGGAGGTGACCAGGAGGCCCGGAAGAGAAATGCCCACTGATGTTGGAAGTGTCAGGAGTGATGACGGTGACCTTGTCACTGCAACTGTGAGAACAGGCGATGCTGAGGAAGACTAGGAGCCATGCAGGAGCTGTACCATGTCGGAAACCGAGAACCAGGAGGTAGGTTTCCGGCTGGAGCACATACAAGCCTTGGCAGCTACAAAAGGCGTAGAAAATGAAGAAGGAGCAATGTTGGTACCAACAAGTTTCAAGGGACTCATCACAAGCAGGAGAGTCAGAGCAGGCCCCGAGCAAGCAGGGGTGTCCACTGGAGCAGAAGACCCTTAGGAGGACCCACAGGCCAAAGGCACAGGAGTTTCACAAGGACCTCGAGCAGCTCACCAAGATGAAAGGCCCTCTGTGCAGAGGATGCAGTGAAGAAACTGTACTTGGCAGGAAGAGATGCTGGAGGCTGAAGCTTTATGTTGCCCAAAGATCTCTGGAGTTCAGATCCAACAAGGCTTGGCAACGGCAAGTCGACACAGTGCACTGTGATCCGGTCCCAGCGGTTCCAACGAGGGATACTGGCCTCAAACTTGCTGAGAGACAGGTCAGGCCTTGAGGGAGTTGCAGAACCATCACCTGCGTTACTGAGCCTTTTGAAGTCTGTGGGACGTCAGGAGCAGCAGGCTGGGCTGCTTCATTGTGGTGCCTGCAGATGCGGGGCTCTGACTCCTTCACTCTAAGGGAGATTACTTCAGGAGTCCTTGATGGGGTACAACCATAACAACACAACTTTTACGACGCAGTACCATCACAACGCAACTATTACAACGCAGGTGCCATTACAACGCATGCCATTACAACGCAGGTGCTATTACAACGCATGCCATTACAACGTAAGTATAGATAAGTATTTAATTTTATTATTATTAATTTAAGATTAATTTCTTTTAATTTTATAAAATACATTTAAATTTTTTAAAAATATTTATATTTTTAATGTAACTTTTTTTGCATTATAAATTATTTTTTAAAAAATAATTATAACCTTTTAAATACATTTAATATATTTTTTAATTATAATTTAATTTATTTAATATATTTTTAATTTTTTAATTACATTTATTTTAGAATAGTAATTTTTACCCCAACACTATTCAACACTTACCCTACTATTCAACCCCCTGGAGTTAGAATAGTAATTTTTACCCCTACACTATCCAACACTTACCCTACTATTACACCCCCCTGGAGTTAGAATAGTAAATTTAACCCCTACACTATCCAACACTTACCCTACTATTACACCCACCTGGAGTTAGAATAGTAATTTTTACCCCTACACTTTCCAACACTTACCCTACTATTACACCTCCCTGGAGTTAGAATAGTAAATTTAACCCCTACACTATCCAACACTTACCCTACTATTACACCCCCCTGGAGTAGAATAGTAATTTTCACCCCTACACTATCCAACACTTACCCTACTATTACACCCCCCCTGGAGTTAGGATAGTAATTTTTACCCCTACACTATCCAACACTTACCCTACTAGTACACCCCCCTGGAGTTAGAATAGTAAATTTAACCCCTACACTATCCAACACTTACCCTACTATTACACCCCCTGGAGATAGAATAGTAATTTTTACCCCTACACTATCCAACACTTACCCTACTATTACACCCCCTGGAGTTAGAATAGTAAATGTAACCCCTAAACTATCCAACACTTACCCTACTATTACACCCCCCTGGAGTTAGAATAGTAATTTTTACCCTTACACTATCCAACATTTACCCTACTATTACACACCCAAGAAGTTAGATTTGTAATTTTTTTTAAATAAATTTAAAATTAATTAAAATTATTTAATAAACAATTTTTGAAATGTATTTAAAAATAAAAAAATATTATTAAAAATAAATACTTACCTATACTTACGTTGTAATGGCATGCGTTGTAATAGCACCTGCGTTTTAATGGCATGCGTTGTAATGCCATGCGTTGTAATGGCACCTGCGTTGTAATAATTGCGTTGTGATGGCATACGTTGTGAATGTATGCGTTGTAACGTCATACATCCCCTGGCAAGCGCCCCCACCCCAGCCCAATAAACAAAGTCCTGTCTGGGAGGTGGTCACACCTCCCTGTGACAAGAAACCTATTGGTTCGAGGCATGTGGGCTGCTGAATTCATATCTGTGCATAGATGGCCGCCTTGTGTTGGGTCCGGATGATTGCACATTGTTGTCCTGGAAGAGTCTTCGAAGTATCACGAGATAGGTGGCTCCTCCCCTGGACTACAGTGCGCATGGGCATCCTCTCCATCCTCAGATTGGTTTTTTCCGCCATTGGGTTCGGATGTACTTTCTCGACTCTAGTTCGGAAACTTTGTATTGACTCTTTCCTAAGGCCAAAAGGCCTTCGAAGCGTCGGTATTGTCTCGTTCGGTGCCTGTTTCTTTTCCAGTTCTTCGAACCGGACGTCGGAAGTTGATTCTCGCCTTCGACACCAAAGGCCCAGACTATGACGACGATGGAACGGAGCCCGTTTAAACGATGCCCCGTCTGTAATTCCAAATACCCCCACATTGATGTGCACCCAGTGTGCAATAAATGTGTGTCCCCTGAGCACGACGAGGCCAGCTGTATGGCCTGCTCGAAGTTCAGCGTCGAATATGAAGAAGAAGAAGATGAAGAGGTTCCCGAAGAACGGTCGGAACCGGCGTCGGAGCATGACTCCAACTTCGAGATGGACGAGCAAGCTGAAGAATACGTCCACGAAGAAGACATTGTCGAGGTAGGGGACGACGAAGGGGCCAACGGAGCCGTCAATGACGACTCCAAGGATGACTTCTAGCTGTACACTTATTACCTCATAAGTGTATCGCCCTAGGCACCAGTATTTGTTTGCTGGAATCTCCAGCGAAGTTTTGCTTCAACAGTTCAATCAGTGCGTTTTTTGAAAAGATTACTTCATGTACTTCTTAAGTTCAAATCCAAAGGTTGCTTTATTCACTTTGTGTTCATTTCAAAATTCAAGACAATCCGTGTTCCAATGCATTTCGGTGTTTAACCACACCTTCATCAGGGAACGTCTACAATTTAAATAAACAAAAATACTTTTTCAGTGCATGTATCAAAACAAACAACATTTCTACGCGCAGTACTGTCTAGTTTTATCTATAGATTAAGTGAACTTCATTCTGTCAAATGTAACCATTATTCGTAAGTGTATCGAATACTCTCTAAGTTTAATGACACTCGGGGTTTGCTACTAAGTTACGCGTTTGTTGTTTGTTACTGTGGGTGCTACCCCTACACCTCCTACGTAAATAATGGTTAACTCTATGGAGGTAATCCCCGCCAATTCTCACCTCGTTCACAAAGTGAAATTAGCTCATTCTGCTCCTGCGGAGTCGTCCTACACCGTTCGAAGTTCGAGTAATCTACTCTCACTACGCGTGGTACGCGCATGCGCTGTATGTAGGTAAAACTTTTTTTCTGTGTTCTAACTTTATTGTTCACTACACTGCTAGATCAATTACCGACTCGTGCGGGCCCATCAATATAACTTTATGCAGTTGTGCTGTGCCTATAACGCAACATTAGGTTCAGATAATGCGATATAACTTAAATGGTACAAGAATTTATCACAAATAACAAGTAAATTCAGTCCTGTCATTCATTCCATTTGGCTTCAGACTGCTGAGGTAATAAATCCAATAGTTTTCTCTTTTTAAGAGGTTTTTCTTGTTCATTGTCCCTTCTTTTTTAGGGACTATTTCCAATACACATGCCCTTAGTTGGTTGATGTTATTATGTTTTTCAACAAGGTGCGTGGCCACTGTTGATTTCGATGATTGTGTCCTTATGTTACTCTTGTGCTCGTTGAGCCGAACTTTAAGCTTTCTTTCCGTGTGGCCTACGTACACGCTGCCACATGGACATTTTAGTAAATACACTATGTTGGTTGTGTCACAAGTAGCGTTCACTCTTAGGGATATTTTATGTCCTTTCATCGGGTGATTGATGCTTGCACCCTTCATAATGTTGTGGCAGTTTCCACAATTTAAACATGGTTCTGTTCCTTTAAAGGTCCTTTGACTAGATTTTTGTGTTGGTGTTGTTAACAGTTCTCCAATGTTTTTACCCCTGGTGTGAGCAAAGAGTGGTTCCTCATCGAATATACCTTTGAAGTCTGTTTCTAGTTTGACAATCTGCCAGTTTTGACTCCAGGGATGAGCCAGGCCCAACCGCAGTAGCGGGGCCTATAACTGACATTACGCTCCCTTCGGCTCAGGTCGAGGCATCGCCGAAAGGCCTTAGCCAAGATCTTTCTACCCGTTCTGTAGCCCCGCGTCCAAGCCAGGCTAAGAACACATCTAAGGAGCCATCGGTCGATTCCTCAAAATCGAAACCGAAACCATCGGAGCAGAAATCGAAACCGAAACTACTTAAGATGGTGATCGGTTCGACGTCGACGTCAAAGGCAATCGACGACCCTTCAATGCCGAAAGTGCCTGTCGCCTCGAAGACTGGAGCGTCGAAGAAGAGCTCGACCAGCAAACACGTCACCTCAACGCCGTCGACGTCGACGCACAAACATGGCGACAAGGCCAAAGGCCTCCAGGAGAAGAAGGCCGCCTCGCCGAAAATCTCAGGACTCAAGCCGCTGCTCAGCAAGCACCTCGAGCCGAAGGCCAAAGCCGACCCGAAGCAGCAGGTCTCGTCGACGCCCAAGGATGGGGATGCTCCACGCCGGGAGCTCGGGTCGACGCCATCAAGCAAGCGTCCTCCTCAAGTGCTAAAGCGGCCTGAATCGACTACCACATCAAGCTCCAAGACCGTCGGACAGACCCCGATTAAGTTCGGTCTTCCGCCAATGGCTCGAGCAAAGCAGCTCGAACTCCATAAAGGCGCTGAACCTGCCAGGACATCGTCGACGCCTTCGAAGCCCGCCACAGAAGGGGTGGTTTTCCACGAACCCTCGTACGACAACCAGTCGAAACTCTTTATCGACGCGGAATCAGGCAGGCTCACTATCCACAAGCGGAAGATCGCGCCTGAACGTCCCTTGGAGAGTTACAAAATTCCTCTCAAATGAAAAAAGGACTCGGCCACCTCACCAGTTCTCTTCGAGCACGTTCAGGACTATTCACAGCAAATGGCATATTCTCCAGCACGGAGTGAGGAGGACATGGGTGACGACTATGGTCAAGCGGCCTACGCTTATAATGCTGACACTGATCAGGATGAACCACAACAGTGGTCTGAGGCTATAGATCAATCTGTGGCCCCTGATGATCCACATGCTGCACCGGACACTCAGTCCTATAACGTCAAACATCGCCAACAGAAGACACGGCGGCGTTTAACGCTTTGATAGAAAGGGCAGCACTCAACCATGACGTGGAGATGCATGCGGAGCCAGTGGACGAAGATTTCTTGTTTGACACTTTCTCCACCTCTGAACGTTCCACTAAGACTTTGCCTATGCTTCAAGGGGTCCTCAAGCATGCTGCAGACATCTTCAAGGAACCCACAAAAGCTAGGGTTATTAACCCACGTATTGAGAAAAAGTACAGGCCTGCTCCAGTGGACCCCACCTACATCAAAGGCCAACTCCCCTTGGACTCACTTGTAGTGGCCAATGCCCGCAAGAGGGCAAATTCACAAACCAGTGGTGACGCTCCGCCTCTGGACAAGGAATCGAAGATTCTAGAGGCGTCAGGGAAATGAGTGGCAGCTCAGGCTGCAAATATTTGGAGGATTTCCAATACACAGGCCCTGTTGGCTAGATACGACAGGGCACACTACGACACACTAGAACAGTTGTTGCAACACCTGCCTGATTTGCACAAGGAGGGAGCAGAGATGATTATACAAGAAGGAAAATTGATTTCTAATGCGTCCATCAAGTGCACACTGGACGCAGCAGACACAGCAGCTAGGGCCATAAACACTAGTGTGATGCTGAGACGTCACGCATGGCTCCGCATCTCTGGTTTCAAGCCCGAGATTCAAACTACTCTGCTGAATCAGCCGGTTAACCCGGACTTCCTTTTTGGTCCCGAGGTAGACACAACACTCGAGAAAATTAAGAAAGACACTGAGACAGCCAAATCCATGGGGGCTCTGCAATCTCAGCAGTTTCGGGGCAGTTCCTTTCGTCGCTCTGGTAATAGGGGAGCCTCTAGAGGACAGGCTTTACAGCAGGCACAGTACACCAAAGGGAGCACGCAATCCACCTACACAAAGAATACCAGAGATGGATACCGTGGGAACAGCGCCAAAGGCAGAGGAAGTGGCAATAACAACGCCATATCCTCCGCTCCCAACAAACAGTGACGCCCTGTCACTGCCCCCCGACCATCTAACACCTGTCGGGGGAAGACTCCAGCAGTTCCTGCCAGTCTGGGAAAGCATTACCACGGACAGGTGGGTGAGACATCTTATCTGTTACGGCTATTGTCTAGAACTAACCTCCACCCCCCCCAACATACCCCCAAGGCACCGTCCTATGTCCGCAGAGCACATGCACTTATTGCAGCAAGAAGTACTCTCCATGCTGCAAAAAGGGGCAATAGAACTCGTGCCTGCAGAAGAGCGAGGTACAAGGGTGTACTCCCTGTACTTCTTAATCCCAAAAAAGGACGGATCCCTGCAGCCCATTCTAGACCTCAGACCCCTCAACCAATACATCCTTTCAGAACACTTTCATATGTTAACCTTACAGCAGGTCCTGCCGTTGCTCAGTCAGGGCGACTTCCTAGCGACACTGGACCTCAAGGATGCATATTTTCACATTCCCATTCACCCAAGTCACAAGAAATATCTCAGGTTCACCATCAACAATCAGCATTACCAATTCAAGGTTCTGCCCTTTGGGGTCACCACTGCCCCCAGTGTGTTCACCAAATGCTTAGCGACCGTGGCTGCGCACCTACGCAGACAACGTGTTCACGTCTATCCCTACCTGGACGACTGGCTCGTTCAGGCCAAGTCGGCCCAGCAGTGTGCCAGCCACATGTCGCGCACAATTCACCTCCTTCACAGTCTGGGGTTCTCACTCCACTACACAAAGTCACACCTGCAGCCAGCCCATGTGCAACAATACCTAGGGGCAACCTTGAACACTCTGACAGCAACAGCGCAGCCGAACTCTGCCTGGGTCGACAGCATGCAGCTGCTCATTCGGAGGATCAGACCTCAACAATCACTCCCAGCGCAGGTGTTCATGCAACTGATCGATATGATGGCATCATGCATATTCATAGTCCCGCACGCGAGACTGCACATGCATCCCCTTCAAGAATGCTTAGCGCGACAGTGGAACCAGGCTCATGGGCATCTCAAAGACCTAGTGTTGGTGACCAGTCGTGCTTACAACTCCCTGCATTGGTGGAATCCACAAAACCTTTGCAGGGGACGACCGTTCCAAGAGCCTGTCCCACAAATAGTGCTAACGACGGACGCATCTCTCCAGGGTTGGGGAGCGCATGTCCTCCACTACACGGTGCTGGGACTATGGTAAACACAACAGCAGAAAATGCACATCAACCTGTTAGAGCTGATGGCAATCTTCCTGGCACTAAAGGCGTTCAAGTTGCACCTATGCAACAAGGTCGTGTTGATCCGGACGGACAACATGACTGCCATGTATTACATCCAGAAACAGGGAGGCACACACTCCCCGCAGCTATCTCACCTACCCCAGAGCATGTGGAAGTGGGCCATTCAGAGGAACATCTTCCTCATGGCGGAGCATCTCCCGAGTGGACAACCAGATGGCGGACCTGCTCAGCAGGCACAGTCATCAGATGCACGAGTGGGAAATCCACCCCTCGGTGCTCCAGCCATACTTCCAGCTGTGGGGTCATCCAGAGATCGACCTCTTCGCCAAAAACGAGAACGCAAAATGCCAAAGCTTCGCCGCCAGGTTCCCACACCCGCAGTCTCAGGGCAATGCGATATGGATGAACTGGTCAGGCAGATTTGCGTATGCTTTTCCCCCAGGCCCACTCATCCCGCTGGTGGCGCGCAAACTGCGACAGCACTCCATGACGCTAATCCTGGTTGCTCCAACGTGGGCACGGCAGGCTTGGTACACCACGTTCCTGGAACTTTCAGTGGTGCCTCACCAACGGCTACGCCTCACTCCCAGCCTCCTCACTCCGAGCCATGGAGACATTCAGCACCCAGATCCTCAACAATTGAGCCTAGCGATCTGGCTCCTGAGGTCATAGAGTTTGGCTATCTCAACTTGTCCCCTGAGTGTATGAACATCATCAGAGAGGCAAGGCGGCCTACGACCAGGGCGTGCTATGCAGCCAAATGGAAACGTTTTGTCATATACTGTTCCAACAATAACATTAATCCGCTAGATGCGTCCACGCAGAATATCATATGTTACTTGCTGCATCTGTATCAATGCAATCTAGTGTATAGTTCCATCAGAATACATTTGGCTGCTATGGCCGCTTATCTTCAGAACAGGCAGCACCTTTCCCTCTTCAGAGTGCCTGCCATCAAGGCCTTTTTTGGAAGGCCTTAAAAGAGTGATTCCTCCCAGACACCCTCCTTCGCCTGTCTAGAATCTAAATATCGTTCTCACCAGGCTCATGGGACCCCCTTTGAGCCTCTCCATTCTTGTGAGATACAGTTCCTTACTTGGAAAGTGGCCTTTCTAATAGCCATCACATCGCTGCGAAGAGTCAGCGAGCTTCAAGCCCTCGCAATTCAAGAGCCCTACCTACAAATTCATGCTAATAGGGTGGTGCTGCGCACCAACCCCAAGTTCATGCCAAAGGTGATCTCGCAGTTCCACATTAATCAAAACATTGAACTGCCTGTTTTCTTTCCAAATCCTGACTCAGTGGCAGACAGAGCACTGCACACCTTAGATGTCAAAAGAGCTCTCCTGTATTACATCGACAGGACAAAAGACTTTCGCAAAACTAAACAACTGTTTGTTGCCTTCTCTCCACAACATAAAGGCAACCCTATTTCCAGGTATAGCCAGGTGGATAGTTAAATGCATTCAAATCTACTATAAAAAAGCTAAACGCACTTTAACAGTTCCCCCAAGAGCGCATTCCACACGCAAGCTAGGGGCATCCATGGCTTTCCTGGGTAACATTCCTCTAGAGGATATATGTAGAGCAGCCACATGGACCACCATACATGCATTTACCAAACACTACTGCGTAGATGTACACTCCAAACAGCAAGCTGCTGTAGGACAGGCTGTTCTCAGAACTCTCTTTCAGACTGCTGCAGCTGGCACGGGCAACCGCCGATAAGGAGGTAACTGCTATTTATTCTATGCACAGATCTGAATTCAGCAGCCCACATGCCTCGAACGGAATATGCTACTTACCAGTATGCATCTGTTCTTGGCATGTAGGGCTACTGACATTCATATCGCCCACCCTCCTCTCCGGTGCCTGTCGCAGCTGTAGCACTCAGAATCATTCTCAGGCATGGTCATCACTTACTGTATTACACTCCATCTCTGCCACAATGGCCAAAAACAATCTGAGGATGGAGAGGATGCCCATGCGCACTGTAGTCCAGGGGAGGAGCCACCTATCTCGTGATACTTCGAAGACTCTTCCAGGACAACAATGTGCAATCATCCGGACCCAACACTAGGCGGCGATCTATGCACAGATATGAATGTCAGCAGCCCTACATGCCAAGAACAGATGCATACTGGTAAGTAGCATATTCCTTCTACCTTCCCCTGCTCAAGCTCAGCTCTGCAGCAGGAGGGAAGAATCGTGTCTGTTGTTGGCAGCCAAACTAGCTTGCAAGCAGAACCTAAAAGGCTGTTCCTGGGAGTACTCTGGGCTCCCCGGAGGAGCCCCCCAGTGCATGGAATTATACCTCCAACACTGGCAACAGTGTTGGGATATAATTCTAAAATGTTTGATACCAAACATGCCCAGGTTTGGCACAGTCACTATATCGCGTAATGACGAATGGCCACCATAACTCTCAAAATGGCTGGCTGCACTTACAAACCCTAGAGAATCGACTCTAGGGTTTCTAGGGGTGTCCCGCTCATGCAGGGGCACTCACACACTTATAACCCAGCACCCTGTCTTCAAGATTGAAAGGCCTGACTTTGGGGTGACTTATAGCTTTTAAGTGCAGAGACCTCAGCTATAAGAAAATTAATATTTATCGTAAGTGGTGCAAGCACCAGCTTACACAAGCTGCAATGGCAGGAAGGTAGTCACAGTCTGGGTGGTCTCTCATGGGTGGCACAATACATGCTGCAGCCCATGGGAGACCCCATGGCGCCTCAGTAGCATATACCAGGGACTTATAGTAGCACACTAGTAGCCAATTGTGGAGGTACAGAAGTACTTACCATGTCAAATTTAGGGAGGAAGCACAGTGACTGGGGTCCTGATTAGTAGGATCTCAGTCAGGCTAGTCAAAAACACACTGACACCAGGCAAAAAGTGAGGGTAACCATCAGGGCCGGACGGGGCATAGGAGGCACCGGGCGTTTCCACAATGGGCCCCCATGGTGGAGGGCGGATATGGGCCCGTGGGGGGCCGTTTTTGTTACCGGGGTCGGCAATATCGGCCCCCTGTAACATTATCGCCTGAAACCAGCCCTAACAAAGAGCTCGGCTGCACTCCTCCCTACTCACCAGGGGGGCCAGCCAAGCAGTTTGCCAGGGCTAGTTTTGGTTCCCACTCCAGCCCTGGTAACCATGCTGGAAGAATCCGACCTTCCTACAAGTGGGAAACATGAAATGTATTAAAAAAACAAAATCTCGTAGTTGTGAGAAAGTGGGAGAAGTTTCCACTTTCTCACAACTACTTTGTTTTTGAAATACATGTCATGTTTCCCACTTGTAGGAAGGTCGGATCCTTCTAGCATGGTAGAAGTATCCAAACCGAACGGTTCCATTCACCCGTTTGTCTTTTGCCTTAAGAAGCTCTCAGTTGCAAGGCAAAGTGAGGCTGATTCTAGGACACGATGTACTAAGAATAATAGTTTTAAAATGTAACATTTTTGTTCTTTGGTTACTTTTTGAAAACGAAACCGGTGTGTAGACGAACATTTATTGGCCAAGTACCAGCCCTTAAAAACATGTGTTTGCCCATTAACAGCTAGTGATGAATACGCCCAGGAGAGCCCAAATCTGACTGCAGCCAGTGATGCTGCATCTTGTTGGCCTTTGCTTTAGATCTGGTGCAAGACGGGTAGCAGTCTGCAGGACCGATGCCCAGAGGACCAGTAAAAAAGATGTGGCGACCAGGGCTCGTTTGGCGTTTCACAGTCCATGTCATGACATGCCGACACTAAACAACTGCAGTGCTATGGCGGCTGAACTGAATAATTGGGTGACCTTGACACCATGACAGATTATCCCCATTAGTCATCATTCCTCTGTTAGGCGGCTCAATTACGCCAGGTGAGGGAAATGTGATGTGACAGGTAACGTGGCTAGATATGGGAACCATTTCTTGCCTTTCCTTGACCTCAGTTAGTGTAATGTGATTTTTAGGTCTCACCTCTGCAGTGCTACAGTAATTTACTATGGTAAATGGAGATTTTTGAATCAACTCCTCTGTCACGCTCAAACTCGCTTTGCATTTTTTTTTAATATGACAGTCTGCTTTAAAGGTTATATATTTTAAAGCATGTATACCCAGCTACCAACAGCCTTTGTACATTGTCTTACCTGAACACGGGTCGCATTGTCTCCTGCGATTATGTTCCGTGAAATAGGAGTACATTTATAAATATACCTATAAATAAATCCTTCACTGTTTGTCATGTGATAGTTTTGAACATTCAATGGACGTGACACAGACTGGGATACATTAATTTATATAAAGTCGCCCTGCATGCTCCCGACTTTAGAGAAACTATTTTAATATTGAATTATAACGTAAATAGATAAGGCCTTGTTTACAGCCGAGTATATGCCAGATATTCGAATAAAGAAACAATACTAATTTACCCACATTGCTATCGACCATTAAAGGGCTACGATTATGCGCCTACGGTCTACAGTCCACTTGTCTGAATATTAAGATGAGAGTTAGAAGCTAGCCACTTGCTCAAAATCTTGAGCCTGCCAGCTTTGGAAAACATTTAATTCCTTCATCCAGTTAAAAATAAGAAGCTTTCACCTTATCACATTTCAAGGAAAAAAGTCCATTATAACATAGAAAAACGCTAATTTCCTTATTTTACAGAGCCGTGGTAACTGCTCAGAAGGAAAGCGAGAGCAGCATAATCCCCATTTGTGGGATTTCCTGTTACAAAACTGTAAATTTAAAGCACTTTTTCTGCGTCACTTGTGCTGTGGTACCACATTACATGGGCTATCTGATTTTATTATCTGCGGTATTTAGCACTAAAACGAAAATTAGAAAATGCCAAGTTTGTTGTAACAAGCTGTGCACCTGCATGCTATCATTATTTATATTTAAGGATCGGAAATTAATATTATTGGTGATGTATCACGATTATGTATTTCTGGCACCTTAAAGAGCGTGCCCCCTCGGCCATGTAAGTGCAGTAGTGGATGTGGTGGCATAGTGCTCTTTTTATACGTCCCAGATGTATGAAAAGCTGAGCTGACCTTGCCCGGATTCAAACATTTGAACTTCAGATCATATAGTGATCTCAGCAGGACGAGGTCAACTTGCTTGAAAAAGGTGTCCCTCTCTTTAGTGCAGCACATGATTGAGACTAAAGGTTTGACGCGCACATGTAACGCTGTGGCATAGAGCCACAGGTAGATGTGGTTATTTTCTTCCGTGCATTAGGGTCTATGGTACACGTAAGTACAATACAGTTAATCAGCGTAACTCCTGCAGCTCGAGATTCAAGGCTGTCATTAACAGAGTGGATCTCCAGACTTTCATTTCATCTGTTTTTGGTGCGACAGAAGGAGTCCAAGTCATGCTCAATCTCTAGGAGCCACCTGAAGTTACCAAATGCAGGCTAAATTGCCCATCAATCATTTAAAAGAAAATAAAACACAACATTTTTTTGCTGCAATTTATATTTTTGGGCTGAAAACAGATGATGATTCACTTTTTGAGATCCCAAATACTATCTTAAATTTTGAAGGGTTTGGTGAAAAGAATCCTTCATTACTCAGAGGGATCCCAAGTTGGTATTGGCTCAGTTGATTGTGTATATGTAGTTATGATCTTGAGTGCCTTAGTGTTAAGTTGCCATTAAGTATAATGGGAGGCAGGAGGACAGCAGACAAACCAGGTGCTGCTGCTGGTCACATTCTAAATTGGAAAAAAATGAAGCCTTTGATTGGGCCAAGAGGACTACAATTGAAGGAGGGTAACTGATCAAGACAAATAAACTCCATCCCCACATCGATTGTACCCCAGCTGGGGTCTGAGATGTCATGGAGCATAACTAATGGACACTGTTCTGGACATGTCATATGTGTCTTTCTTTGAATACATTTAAGGCTACTCTTTGGCTGTTTTAGTCCTAAGGAAGACCCGTTATGATGTTTAGTCAATAATACTTGAATACAGGGTCGAAACATCGATGACTTTACATTATGTCCTATGTCAGCTATCCTTCGAATATGCGAATGAAGATATAAGTATACACTCAACAAAATAATTTTGCTGGGACATTTTGACTCTATGTGGTTCCAAGGTCTCATGTTTGTGTATGTGATCACTGGGAGATTTTTGATTTTCACTATGTATATGTTATTGTGATCTACTGTTCTTATGTATTCCCAAATAGTTCGTTATACACTCCCACCCTGTTGCATGTGATCTGTGTAATAGGACACAGCTCTTCTGAGGCTAGTCTCTATTGCCTCTCCTAATCTTGGGATGAGGAGTGAAGAAGGATTAAAGGGTAACTGACTGGCCTATGTGAAAGGCAGATACTATCTTCGGGATGAAGAGGATGAAGGGTGGGCAGGTATGAGGGTCCTACATTCCGGTGTAAAAAACCAGTAAAGGTAAATGAACTTAGAGGGACTCATTTTCTCCTACCATATGATTGCCTTCAACAAAAGTGTTTTCGGCTAGAGGGCGCACTGCAGTATGGCCGCACTGCCGTGAGGCTCCTGCCGCCCGGAGCCTTCATCCGTGTATTGATCCTTTCGGCCATCGCCAATCCCTGCTCTGACCCTGGATTCTAGCTGGGGGAGCTGCCAACCGCACTCGGTCCAACTCCTGTGGTGATCGGAGCTTGCTGACCGGAGATACGGGGGCTTGAAGTTTCCCCCGCCAGACACTCTGGAGGACGGGTGCTCCATGGTCCGGCGTCCCTGCCTACTCCAGACCGCGGCGTCACACGTGTGGTGGAGGCCCTGTCCCCTCCCCCTCTGGGATTTTTCGCGGCTGGACGCTCTGCCGCAGCGGGCGATTGTGGCTGTTGCCTGTATCCTGTGGAGGCTTGTGTGGAGCACCGGTGCAGGAGCCGCACCGGGCTCCGGAGGTGGAGCGTGACGGGGCCCCGTCTGCAGCTCGATGTGAGTAACGGCCATTGCAGTGGCGGGGTGTTCGCGCCTGCTCGTGCCCCCGGCTGTGGTGCTTCTTCGTCCGCTGAGGAGCTGCCTGCAGCATGCAGCGGTGGGCACAGTGAGGAGTGCAGGTGCTGGAGGAGGCTGCCTGGACATCCATTGGCGCCATTTTCATCACGGCGGTGGCTGGGTGGCGGAGCCGGCCAGTATAGATAGCGCCTTCTGTTGGAGCGCTGCGCCTTTCCTTGTGCATGCTGGCACTATACCCTGCTGACTGGACTGTTGATTGTTGTTTCCTGCTTTAGGCCACATGCTGCGTGGTCCTGGGTGTGCTGATCTACTATCTGGGAGTCATCGCTGGTGCAGGTCTGTGCGCGCCGCCCTTGGTACTGCTCTTGCGTGGCGCTTATCTTCCTGCGCTATGATGTGATATGCTGGACTACTGTCGTGCCCCCCCCGGCCTAATTTCGCATACTGTTGTGGGTGCTCTCCTCTGCTACTACAGGAGCGGCTGTTTTTGGGACTGCCAGAGGGGGCTGATTCCGGAGTAGCGCGACGACATTGTGCGTCTGGCCGACCATTACACGCCGGTCTGGGGCTTGGGTGTGCTGTGTGTTCTGGCTGGTGGGACACACCGTTGGGAGCCCGTGGCTTTGGACCCTGCAGTCCCTTGGCTTCTGTGGGAACGCTGAGTGCGTGTTACCATGGGGAAACCTGACAATAAGCAGCCTAAGCTGTCCTTTGACACTGTGGCAGCCAGGAGGGGTGCTCGTCTAGTACAGGAGGCCGGGAGATCGCGTCCCCCCCCCCACCTGTCGCTGATGCTGCTCCGCAGCCTCCCACCCCAGACTTCCAGCAGATGATGCAGGAAATGAGGCAAGGTTTTGCCACTATTGTGAATAAAGTGGACAAATTATCCTCGCACATGGACGCAGTTGTGCAGAAACTGGATGTGCATGAGGAACGCCTCACCACGGCGGAGCAGCGCATCTCGGATCATGACGATACTGCAGCCACTCATACTACCCAGCTGGCGAGAATGGACAATATCCTGCGGGTAATAGCCGCCAAGAATGAGGAGTTGGAGGCGAGAAGTCGGCGTAATAATGTACGCGTGGTAGGTGTACCGGAGACGACGAATGTGGGAAAAATGGAGACGTATGTGGAGAGACTCCTGGTTGGCGCGATTGGAGCGGAGGCGTTCTCTACGCAATTCATCGTGGAACGGGCGCACCGCTCCCTTGGGCCGCGGCCGGCCACGGGTGCTGCACCGCGCCCTATCATTGCCCGTCTCCTGAACTATCGGGAACGGGACGCTGCTCTCCGGGCGGCTCGCACTAATCGTGCGCTTTCCTTTGAGGGGGTCAACTTCACCATATACCCTGACTTCACGCCGATGGTGCAGGAGCAACGGCGCAAATTCCTGGCGGTTAAGAAAAAACTTCGTGAACTGCAGGTGGACTATGCTTTGCTGTACCCTGCGAAGCTGAGGGTGACCCATCAGGCAAAACAGCATTTTTTCACGAATCCGCAGCAGGCAGAGGACTTTGTAAAGCGCCTCAGGAGGGAGCGGTCTGGGCACGACCGGCAGGATGTAGAGGAACGGGAAGGCCACCGCTCGGCGGGGGAGGAGGAGGACGTTTGAATCCGTTTCTTTCGGCACGGCGGCTGTGGTGCACGCTGTGCACGGACATTTGTATAGCTGCTCTTGTGGCCTAGGCTCTTCCAGCCTTGTACTGTTGGAGGTAGACATGAGGGTAACCGGTTTGGTCCGAGTGGCCGCTATTGAGGGTCACTGAGGGGGCGATGGTTGATGACATTGATGTGCTCCGGGCACCCACCCCCACGCTGCGCCTGGGCCGTGTATACGCCCTGTGGGAAGGAGTACGGCGTAGTGTGCGGGAGTGGTGATGTGCACCTCTGGTGGGCACCCCACCGGGAATGCCCCACTACTTTTGAGTTTCTTTGTGCGACTGACCTGTTGGTTGAATGGATGGATGGATGGAGGGAGGGGGGGGAGGGTAACTGCGGGTCCAGACAGTTTGGGGTTGGTCAGGTGGGTGGGGGGGGGGGGGAAAGCTGCGTTGCCAGCGCGTGTTCCACTTGATACTTGTGATTGTGGCGGTGTTAGCTGCGGCTGTGTGTCTGTCTTGGCGGTGACCTGGGATTGCTGTTCCGCTTCGTCCTCGGCCGTACCGGGCCTGGATTGTTTTCTTGCGTGTGGAGGGGGGACTGATTTGTCCGCTCATTGTGGCCATTGCCGCAAGGGGGGGGGGGTGGACGATGTCGGGCTACTCCTGGGACGCTCATGGTCGTTGCTGGTGGGACACGGTGTGTAGGCCGCGCGTTGTTTTCTGAGCTGACTGCGTGCCTGTTGCACGGTGGTTGTTGTTTGGGGTTGGGAGGGGGGTGTCTGGTTTTGTGGATGGAAGATGGCAGGGGTGAATGTGGTGTGAGGCTGTTAAGAGGGATGGTGTGTGCGATGGTACCGTTCCACTGCTTTGGCACGAGGGAGTGGGATGGTGCACTGCTTACGTATGCCCCGTTGCACATTGATCACGGGTGATGTCGGTTGACGTTCTGGATAGGATATCGATCTTGTCTTGGAATGTGCGTGGGCTTAATGATGCCAGGAAATTTCGGAATGTATTACACTATTTGGATAGACATGCAATACAAATAGCTTTACTGCAGGAAACGCATCTGCGTCGTGTGCCTGCACCTACGTTTGGAGGAAGGTGGGCTGCAGTGAGGAAGTTTGCATCATACTCCTCGTACGCACGTGGGGCTGTTATACTGATCAAGAAATCGCTCTCATTTCAGGAGTTGGGGACACTGGTGGACCCTGAAGGGAGATATGTGTTATTATGGGGGAGGCTTGGGCAAGTCACTGTGCTCTTTGTAAATTGTTATGCACCGAATGTTGATACACCTGCTTTTTTTCTTACACTTTAGGGTCATGTTCTTGCTGTGGAAGCCTCACATATTGTATGGGGGGGTGACTTCAATTTAGCAGTACAGGCTCTGGAGGACAGATCGGAGGGGAGCCCTCAGTACAATATACAAGCCAGGGCTGTCTTGCGGGGCATTGTGGAAGAAGCAGGCCTGATTGATAGTTGGAGGTATGCTCACCCGACGGATAGAGAGGGCACGCACTTTACTGCATAGGCTCGCTCCTGGGCGAGACTGGACTATGTCTTCCTCTCCAGGGGGCTGGTAGCAGGGTTGCGGGAGGTGGTACACCTAGCCAGAACGTACTCTGATCATTGCCCGGTTAAGGTTGTTTTTTCAGTGCCAGGGCTGCACAGACCGGGGCCACCCTGGAGGCTCTTCTCTGCCTTGTTGGATCCCGTTTTTAAGGTGGAACTTGGCGAAGAAGTGGAAGCTTTCTTTCCGAGGAATAAAGGATCTGTAGACAGTGTGGAGGTGATATGGGAGGCATTTAAGGTTACGATTCGGGGTGTCACTATCTCCAAGAGTTGTGGGGTGCTTAGGTCTATTGTTCGAACTCTCGCAGGATTAGAGGCTGACTTAAGACAGCTGGAACGCAGAATGCAGGCTGGTTCTGATCCTGCCCTCTTGCATCAGTTTAGGGGTAAGCTTTCAGAGTACGAGGAGGAGGCTGCCAGGGAGGCGAAGCACAGGGGGAAATACTGGACGGCGAGGAGGTACTGCGAGGGTGAGAGGCCTGGGAAGGTACTTGCCGTACTCCCAAGGCATCAGAGGTATAGTTCGGATGTGTTGGAACTGGTCTTGCCGGATGGCACGCGTTGTAGAGACACGAAGGAGATCCAGGAGACATTTATACACCACTACGTACAATTGTACACTACACAGCAATCGGGAGATGTGAGGTATGGGGGATTCCTTGATGATCTGGCGCTCTGCTGGCTATCGGACGATCACAGGGCGTTCCTAGGTAGGCCCCTTGAGGAGGAGGAGATTAGAGGCGCCATCATGTCTCTGAACAACGGGAAGGCTACAGGGCTGGATGGCCTCCCCGCCGAATTTTATAAATGTTATGTAGATATTATGGCTCCAGTTCTCCGGGAGGTCTTTGAAGAGTCCCTTGAGGTGGGGAAATTACTGGGGTCTATGAGGGAAGTTGCTATCACTTCATTACTCAAACCAGGTAAGGACCCCCTGGACGTGGGTTCCTATAGGCCTCTTTCATTGCTTAACTGTGATGTCAAGATACTGGCGAAAGTGTTGGCGGCGCGGCTCTCGGAGCTCATGCCTGTTATTGTCTTGCCCGATCAGTCCGGGTTCGTACCTGGCCGGGCGACGTCTCATAATCTTCGAACACTGTTTTCCCTAATCCCGACTATAGCTCCGGAGCTCCCGGTAGCCGCCGTTTTCTTGGACGCTACGAAAGCGTTTGATTCAGTGGAGTGGGGTTGCCTGATAGATGTTTTGTGCAGAATGGGGTTTCCTCGGATCTTTATCTCGTGGGTCAAATTGCTGTACACTGACCCGGTGGCGAGGGTGGTCGTGAATGGTGTGCTTTCCCCCCAATTTCCTATCACAAGGGGAACCAGGCAGGGATGTCCCCTCTCTCCCCTCCTGTTTGCCATTGCCATAGAACCTCTTGCTTGTCGGATTCGCCAACTGCACCAACAGAGTGCATTTAATTGTTTTCAGCGCCAAGTGGGGATCTCTTTGTATGCGGATGATGTTACGCTCTATGTGAAAGATCCGCAGGCGAATCTTAACGCGCTTTTGCGGGAGCTTGTTGCCTTTGGAGGTGTCTCTGGAGTACATATCAATTGGCAGAAATCCCAATTTTTCCCGCTCACTGCAGCGGTTCATCGCTTTCCGTTGGACTACCCTCTGGAGTGGTGTGATTCGGAGCTGCGATATCTTGGTATTGTGGTCTCTCTGAGCAAAGAGGAGACTATTAGGCTTAACTATGGCGTCGCTATCACTAAACTGGCGGATAACGTTACGAGATGGATGTCTTTGCCGTTGTCCATGGCGGGCAGAGCGTCCCTGATAAAAATGGTGATCTTACCCCGCTTCCTGTATCTATTTCAGAACATTCCATGTCACCCTGGGGCGTATTTTTTTAAACGTCTCCGCTCGGAGCTGATTCGTCTGTTCTGGGGGGGGTAAACAACCGAGATTGGCGTGGGCTACCTTAACGTTGCCCTATGTCGATGGAGGTTTTGATGTTCCTGATTTTGAACTTTATTATTTGAGCGCTCAAACACACTATGCATACCACTGGATGCGTCCCACGCCGTTTATGCCAAAGATTGCGGCTGAACAATGGGTCGCTCATCCTCTCCCATTGGAAGGCATGGTGATGGGCTATGTTGGAGATGTGGATACGCACCAGACAACGGTAACATGCACAGTGGATGCTTGGAAACGTGTTGCGAAGCTACTGGGTCTTTCATTCCTCTACTCACCTGCACTGCCCCTAGCATATCATCCTGCCCTGTCCGTGTTGCAGGAGACAGGGTTCCAGCGTATGTGCAGGCGTCTTGGGACGCTTACGTGGGGGAGCCTTTTTCGCGAGGGCACCTTTCGTACCCGTGAACAGTTTTTTGGGGGTGTGGTGTGTTCTCCTTTGGAGATGTTTTATTATGTCCGCTTGCGACAAGGCCTGCGGACCTTACTGCCTGAGTTCCCTAAGAAGCCGGACGTGGCCTTACCGCTCCACGTTCTGTTAGTCTCCGATGGGCGTCATTTGGTTTCTAAATTGTATGGCGCCATCAGACGGCAACGAGTTACGCCGGCTAGTCGGGTACGGGAACAATGGAACGCTGAGCTTGGGATTACCATATCTGACGAACAATGGGCATACTGTTGTGGTGTGACTGCCAATATCTCCTCTAGTTGCCGTTTGAAAATCATACACTACAAATTCATACAAAGGTTCTATTACACTCCAGCCAGGAAACTTAAATTTCGGTTGTCGGAGGACGATAGATGTGCCCGTTGCCGGGCAGCGGGTGCCGATTTCCTGCACCTGGCATGGGAGTGTGAGGCCGTTTCAGAGTACTGGGTGCAGGTCCATGACGCCCTTCAGGCCATGACTGAGGATGGGGTATTGTTCGACCCCGTGGTCCTACTATTGGGATATACTAAGGAGGTGCCAGCACTTCATCGTAGATTTGTGGACGTGGCCTTATTGTTGGCCAAACGACGAGTGGCCTGCTGTTGGGGGCGGGGCAGAGTGCCAAGGTTCAAGGACTGGATGGGTGATATCATTTATTGTCAGGACCAGTACAACGTATATGCGGAACTGATGCCCGTGCGCTGTAGGCCTAGGGACTTTTGGAGCCCGTTGCAGGTGTACCTCCTTACTAGGGCGGTGCAGGAATCTAAGAGTGAGGATCGGGTTGGGGTTGGTTAGAGATACGGGGTTTGCTGGACTACACTTACACCTACCGGACACCATGTTCCGCAGTGAATGGAGATGTTTCTCTATTCTATTGCTATGCTGATTGTGTAAGTTACACTGTACTGTCCCTGTGGGCAGTATGGTGGGCCAATGACTGCTCTTTTGAGGTGGTGGTGGGGGTCACTCATCCGAACGAATGTTGAGTGGTGGTTCAGCGTCCACTGTGTTGCTGCTTTTATCCTTTATTAACGAGTATGAGCTACGGGTCTGTACTCCTGCAGTCACTAACTGTTCTGTGCAGATGCATTACACGCAGATCGCTTGCAGATGTTGTTACACTGTATTATGCCTGGACATGGCGCCTGGACCTTTCAAGTCTATTGCTGCACTGCACTATCTCTGAATATTTCTATGCTTTGTGAATGTGCCACTGCTATCTCCTGCTTGTCTTCCAATAAAGGTTTAAAAAAAAAAAAAAAAAAAGTGTTTTCAGAGAGAGAAGCTGCACTCAACTACTTTGCATCAGGTTGGAATGCCATTAAGAAAAGTCAATACATGACTCAAATCCCTCTGAAGAATAGTGAACGGAGGTGGGGGAAAACAAGAATACAAATCGTTTTGAAAATATTCTATAGAGGCAAACTAAATATGGCTGGCTGGTCCAGTAAAGACATGAAGGCGGACAAGGTCGAAAAATAGCCCATAAGTGTAGCTAATAGCCCATAAGTGTAGCTATTGCCCTGCTATACAAGATACAAAGCAACAGCAGCTTGCTGGAATGGCAGGATTTTAAAGGATCAGGCCTTCCTATTCGCACTACCAAACACATCTGTTCCAGTGACCCTCATAAATGTTTTTTTGCAGTTCAAGTTCAAGGATTTATATAGCGCACTACTCACCCAGAGGGTCTCAAGGCGCTTGGGGAGGGGGTTCATAATTTATCGAATAGCCAGGTTTTGAGTTCTTTTCTGAAGGAGATGTGGTTCTGTGTGAGGCGGAGGTGAGTGGGGAGTGAGTTCCAAGTTTTGGCCGCCAAGTAGGAGAATGATCTACCTCCCATGGTGGATCTTTGGATACGCGGAACTGCGGCGAGGCCTTGATTGGAGGATCTTAGTTGGCGGGAGGGTGTGTAGAAGGATAGTAGAGTGTTGAGGCATTCGGGCCCTAGTTCGTAGAGGGCCTTGTGCGCGTGGGTGAGGAGACGGAATGTTATTCTCTTGTTGACGGGAAGCCAGTGGAGGTCTTTCAGGTGTCTGGTAATGTGATCTTGGCGAGGGATGTCCAAAATGAGTCTCGCCGATGCGTTTTGGATGCGTTGGAGTTTTTTCTGTAATTTGGCTGTGATTCCGGCGTAGAGGGTGTTTCCGTAGTCTAGTCGACTTGTGACCAGTGCGTGGGTGACGGTCTTTCTTGTCTCGGTGGGGATCCAATGGAAGACTTTTTTGAGCATACGAAGTACGTTGAAGCAGGAGGATGAGACGGCGTTGACTTGTCTGGTCATCGAGAGGGAGGAGTCTAGGATGAAGCCTAGGTTACGCGCGTGGTCTGTGGGTATGGGTGCTGAACCCAGATCCGAAGGCCACCATGAGTCGTCCCAGGCAGAGGGGGATGATCCTAGGATGAGCACTTGCGTTTTGTCGGAGTTAAGTTTTAGGCGGCTGTTTTTCATCCATACGGCTACTTCTTTCATGCCTTCGTGAAGGTTGGTTTTGGCGGTTTTGGGGTCTTTGGTGAGGGAAAGGATCAGCTGGGTGTCGTCAGCGTAGGAGATGATGTTAAGGTTGTGTTGACGCGCGATGGAAGCGAGTGGACTCATGTAAACGTTGAAGAGGGTGGGACTGAGTGATGATCCTTGTGGTACCCCGCAGATGACTTCGGTGGCCTCTGATTTGAATGGGGGAAGTCGGACTCTCTGAGTTCTCCCGGCAAGGAACGAGATGATCCAGTCCAAGGCTTTTCCTTTTATGCCGATGTTGCTGAGGCGTTGTATGAGGGTGCTGTGGCAGACAGTGTCGAAGGCGGCGGAGAGGTCGAGTAGAATGAGGGCCACTGTTTCTCCGCTGTCCAGTAGTGTTCGGATGTCGTCTGTTGCTGCGATGAGGGCGGTTTCGGTGCTGTGTTTGGCTCGAAGGCCGGACTGTGAGGGATCGAGGGAGTTGTTGGATTCGAGGAAGGCGGCGAGTTGGCTATTGACGGCTTTCTCGATGACTTTGGCCGGGAATGGGAGGAGGGATATGGGGCGGTAGTTTTTAAGTTCAGAGGGGTCTGCTGTGGGCTTCTTCAGGAGGGCGCTGACTTCGGCATGTTTCCAGCTTTCTGGGAAGGTAGCAGAGTTGAAGGAGCAGTTGATGACATCACGGAGATGGGGTGCGATGATGGAGTCTGCTTTGTTGAAGATGTGGTGAGGACATGGGTCGGTTGGCGAGCCAGAGTGGATGGAATTCATTAGGCGGATGGTGTCTTCAGTGGTGATTGGGTTCCAGGCGCTGAGGTTGTTAGAGGGCGGTTTGGGTTCTGAGGGGGGTGGAGAGGATTGTTTGTCGGAACTGTTTTCGAAGCTGTTATGTATGTCGGCAATTTTGTTGTAGAAGAAGGAAGATAACGAATCACAGAGGTCTTGGGAGGGAGTGATGTCGTTTGAGGCTGCGGTGGGGTTGGTGAATTCTTTGATGATGTTGAATAATTCCTTGCTGTTGTGGGCGTTGTTGTCGAGTTGGTTCTTGAATGCTGATTTCTTGGTGGATCGAATCAGCTGATGGTGTTTGCGGGTGGCTGCCTTGAAGGTGGTCATGTTGTCGGTGGTTGGGTTTTTTCTCCATGTTTTCTCGAGAGTGCGGCATAGCTTCTTGGATTTCTTAAGGTCATCATTGAACCAGGGGGCCTTTTTGCTGTCTTGTGTGGTGTGATGGTTTTTCAAGGGTGCTAATTCGTCAGTGCTGTGAGTGATCCATTGTTTGAATTTGATGGCAGCTTGGTTTGGGTCCGATGAGAGGGCGGGTGGGTTTTGGTTGAGCGATGAGAGGAGTTGGTCGGTGGTGATTTTGTTCCATTTTCTTCGGGGAATAGCTTGTGGGGGGTTGTGGGATGAGGTGGTATTGTAGCTGAAGTGAACACAACTGTGGTCCGTCCAATGGAGAGCTGTGGTGCGATCGAAGGAGATGTGTTTGCTGGAGGTGAAGATTGGGTCGAGCGTGTGTCCGGCTACATCGGTGGGGGTGTCGACAAGTTGTTTGAGGCCGAGATTGGCCAGGTTGTCAAGGAGGGTGGTGGTGTTGCTGTCGTTTTTCTTTTCCAGGTGGAAGTTGATGTCTCCTAGTAGAATGTAGTTCTCGGAGGCGAGGGCATGTGGACTGATGAAGTCAGTGATGTCTTCGCTGAATTGTTTACGGGTTCCTGGAGGCCTGTAGATGAGGGTGCCTCTGAGTGTGGTCCTGGGGTCGGTGTGGATCTGGAAATGGAGGTGTTCGGCGGTTGTGAGGTTATCTTCGGAGCTGGTCGTGATTTTGATGGTGTTCTTATGGACGATGGCGATGCCTCCTCCTGTTTGGTTGGTGCGGTCTTTTCGGATGATCATGTAATTGTCCGGGATGGCTATGGCGATGCCGGGTGTTGATGATGCGTTCATCCATGTTTCAGTAAAGAAGGCGACGTCCGGTGATGTAGTGTCGAGTAGATCCCAGAGTTCGGTGGCGTGTCTGTGGACCGAGCGGGTGTTCAGCAGTATGCACTTCAGGTGGTTAGAGTCGGGGCTGTGTTTGGGGTTAGTGGATGTGGTATGGGTCTTGATGCTGGTAAATTTGCAGGAGTGGCAGGCGAAGGGACCGTGAGTACGTCCCGGGGCAGCTTCGTAGCATTGAGGTGTGCGTCCGGGGTTAAGGGCTAGGAGGGTGGCGGCGTCAAACGTTATGCGGGAGGAGTGCGGTTTGGGGGGCCAGGGGGTCTGGCGCTGGGCGCGGTCCAACCGCGGACGGGCGCAGACGGGCTTACCTTTGGCGCACCTTCGGCGCGCAAGGGGCGCGTTCGCTGCGCGTAGGTGTATCTGACATAAGTGGATAGTGGGGGGGGCGGAGCGTGGGAGGGGCAGCTGGGAGGCGGGAGCGGGGAGGAGACACGGGCCAAGAGTGAAGACAGAATCAAAATGGTAGTAGAGAAAGCGAAACTGGGGCACAATGTCAGGAAACAATAATGAGGCTTAAATGAAATTACAGCAATGCAGCGCAACTGGGCTCTGCTATAATTATAATAAAACGATACAGGCTTAATTTAAATCACCGCAATGCAGCGCAACTGGGCTATAATATAATTATAAGAAAAACGATACCAAGCGCTATGTAAGCGTTGAAGCGCTCTCGAGTTGCAGGCGATGTCACAGGCAATGCAATTCAGCAGAGGAAGAAGGGAGGTGAGGCAGAGGAGCGAGCGTGGGGGAGCGACCGCTACGGAGCAAGTCCAGCTGGTCGCAGCCTTGTGTTGGTAGGAGCGCGCTTACTCTACCAGTGGGTGGGAGGGGCAGCTGGGAGGCAGGAGCGGGGAGGAGACATGGGCCAAGAGTGAAGACAGAATCAAAATGGTAGTAGAGAAAGCGAAACTGGGGCACAATATCAGGAAACAATAATGAGGCTTAAATGAAATTACAGCAATGCAGCGCAACTGGGCTCTGCTATAATTATAATAAAACGATACAGGCTTAATTTAAATCACTGCAATGCAGCGCAACTGGGCTATAATATAATTATAAGAAAAATGATACCAAGCGCTATGTAAGCGTTGAAGCGCTCTCGAGTTACAGGTGATGTCACAGGCAATGCAATTCAGCAGAGGAAGAAGGGAGGTGAGGCAGAGGAGCGAGCGTGGGGGAGCGACCGCTACGGAGCAAGTCCAGGCACCTAAGATGATGTCTGCAACTTCCATGGGAAGGCAGAATGCAACACTCAATCTCTATGCATGCATTTGCAGCTTTTGAAAATTGGGATCAAGAAGCTGATCATCCCACTAGGAGATCAGGTCCACCCTGTGTCGTAGAGGAAGAGGTGGTCAGATGCTGTGTGATTCATTTCTTCCTTGCCTACTCTATGGCAACCAGTTTTGTGCAGTCCTCCAGCAGGACCTTTGACCGAAAGCGGACAGATCAGCTGAACCAGAAGGACCTTTGACATCTTTGACAGATCAGTTGAACCAAAAGGCATCCCCAAGAATCCATTCCGAGAAAAATGAATTGCACAAAATTGTGTATGCTTCCTGCTTTGGGCCATGATGTAGAGATTCACACAGGGATACCTAACCTGCAGAACATCTCTTACAACAGGTGTAGTCCCGACTCTGGCCCTCCAATGAGCAGCACCTGAGAGCATATGTTCCACTCACATGTTGAACTTTAGAGGCGAGTTGCTGCCAAGAAAATTCCTTGTTGTGGTGCAAACTGCCTCAGGTGACTCACCTCCCAAATCCGGATCCACAAACCCACTCGGCTATTTCTGTTAGTATCTCTGCTATATCTGTTAGTATAATGGACAGGTTGTTGTGTTGTCAGACATAATCTGAATGACATTCCTTTTGGCAGCACTGGTTCTGATGGCCACTGTGTTCCCTTTGCAGAGTGTTTACTGCCTAGCAATATTATCCCTTAGTCCTCAGAATTTCTGACAACTAATTTGCTGGAAGGTTCTAGGTAGGAACTGAAGGGGTAGGGCTAAACAAAATTCAGCTGTGCCAGTTTGACATCCTATGACACAGATGGCCTCCTACTATGAAAAGTTATCAGCCAGTGACATGAAATGTTTAATGTTATAAAAAAATATGAAGAAACACCACAGTATCAAACAGAGCTAGTGTTAACAAATACATGTAAAGTCTGTTAATTGATTGTAAATCTGAGCCATAGTTAAGCTTGGTGCACTATTGTGATTTCAGTCTGAAAGAGACACGTTAATGATAGATTCCTTACCTTAGAATTACCTCCAGGTGTCAGACTGGATCCAGAAAGGTGGCGTTGTGCGGCTCCAGGTCCGTCTTAGGCGTTGTGATCGCCGGAATGGCGTCACAGCAGCTTCTTAGATGCCCCCCTCACTCGCTGACGTCAGTTCTTTTTCCGCACCAGCAAGAGCAGATCTGGAGAGAGTGGTATCCCCAGTCAATTTTTGGCTGAGTTTTTGGGGACTTTTGTCTCTGTCATTTTTGCATCTTTGACTCCTGGTGTTGTAGGGATGCCCGGTTTCAAGTCTTGTGAGGTTTGTCCCCGCATGATATCGATGACTGACCCGCACCGTGAGTGTCTCTACTGCCTAGGGCGCGACCACGACCTCACGTCGCGCCCCGACTGCCTGGCCATGGCTCCAAAAACTTTGCGGGAGCCATAAGCCGTCTCTTTGTCCCATCCGGACCCGCCGGCGCGCCTTCGGGCCCACAGGTCCGACATGGGGTCCTCGCCCTTCTTTATCGATGGCTCCGGCCCGACATCGTCCACAACTCCGGCCTCGGGCCGCGAGACCCCCATGGATCCATGCATGGATCCCAGCCGATGTTGGTTGACCTTGTACAACCAATATCGACGTCTATGGCAACACCGCCGGCGTCGTCTGGCTCCCTGGCCGATGTCATGCCCAGTTTCAGCCCCGACATGGAGACGATGCCGAACCGGTGTGGATCGACACCAATGGGGAATTTTTATCCCTTTCTCCATCCTCCTCCTTCTTTTCCACCTGCCCAGCAGGTTATGGAGGATGGGGAGGACTGGGAGGGGTCTGAAGACCCCCTCACAGCCCAATGCGAGTTAGACCCGGACTGGGCAGAGGATTTGGAGAACGCTGGTGATCTGGATTTCTCCCCAGAACCTGGTGCACTGTCTCCTTCTACCGTGGCTACAGAGGAGGGTGGTTCTTATTCAGTGGTGTTGCGTAGGGCAGCAGAGGCTCTCCACCTCGGGCTCCCTACAGTGGCCGTCAGGACTAACCACCTGACAGAAGTGCTTCAGCCGGAGGCTTCCTCTGCGGAGCCGCTGCTGCCCTTGAATGATGCACTTTCAGACGTTCTTTTGGACACCTGGTCCAGGCCCAAAACAGGGGCTCCTGTGGATAGTAACGTGGCCCGATGCCATCGCCCGGCCCCAGGCGACCCCATTTTCCTCTCCCAACACCGTACCCCTGAGGGCTTGGTTGCCAAGCCTCTGCATCTCCGAGCGCATTCCCTTCTGCACCTCCGGATAGGGAATCCAAGAAACTGGAGCAGTTTGAGAAGAAGAGTGTCTCTTTCGCTAGTTCAGGGTTGCGGTCTGTGAACACTGCATGCCTCTTGGGCGGTTAGTCCCACTCTGTGTGGAATACTGTGGCGCAGGTGCTACCTCAGTGTCCGGAGGAGGCCCGGACGGTCTCTCCCAAGCTATTGCATCAGGTGAAAGATGCAGCCAAATTCACGATTCGTTGTGGCTTTGACTCCTCCAACTCGCTGGGGCGAGCTATTTTCACGACAGTGGCGCTATGCCGTCATGCCTAGCTGAAGACGGTTGACTTTTCAGGGGATGTCCAGAACACTCTGATGGACATGCCTTTTGATGGCACTCACCTTTTTGGTGACAAGGCAGATAGTGCGTTGTAGCGTTTTAAGGACTCACGGGCTACGTCCTTGGGCATTTCGGCCACGCGCACTTCTTCGACTTCTGCTTTTCACTCCTTTCGTGGCCAAGGAAGGGGCACCCAAACACGTTCATTTGAGAGCCACAGGCTTGCGCAGCAATAGTCTCAGCGCAGCCGCAGACATGGGACCCGCCAAGGTGGGTCACGGGGACAGCGGGTGGGTCAGTCCACCACCTCCCTTGCCACCACTGCCTCCAAACCTTCCTAGTCCGATGTTTCTAGCCCAACACACCCCAGTGGGCGGCAGGATTTGTCATCCCCTCCCCCACTGGCGCACCATCACTTCGGACAGGTGGGTTTTACAGATAGTCCGAAGGGGCTACTCCCTCCCCTTCGTGACTACCCCTCCAGCCATGCCACCTCAGTTCCACCGCATGTCGGGGGATCACTTGGCACTTCTCCAGCAGGAAGTTGCTGCCCTCTTGGCCAAGGGGGAAATCAAGCGCGTTCGGACGCCAGAAGTAGGTTGTGGTTGTTACTCCCACTACTTCCTGGTTCCAAAGAAGGACAAGGGCCTGCGTCCTATCTTAGACCTTCAGGACGTCATTCGCTTCCTCCAGAAGGAGAAGTTGAAGATGCTCACACTTTCTCAGGTCTTTTCTGCCCTAGACACGCAAGACTGGATGGTAGCGTTAGACTTGCAGGACGCTTACTTTCATACCCCCGTCCTGCCGGCCCACCGGCGTTACCTGCAGTTCACGGTAGGCCATGAACACTTTCAGTTCACCGGGCTCCCGTTTGGCTTTACCAGCACCCTTCGGGTGTTCATGAAAGTGAAGGCGGTGGTCGCAGCTCATCTGCGCAGATCAGGGGTTCCAGTCTTCCCCTATCTCGACAAATGGTTTTTGAAGGCGGCTCGCCCCAGGCAGTCGTCTCCCACCTCCAGACTACAGGTGACCTCCTGCATTTGCTGGGGTTCTCCTTCAACGTGCCGAAGTCACACCTGATCCCCTCTCAGAAGCTCCTCTTCATCGGAGCAGTTCTGGACACGGCACAGTTTTTGGTTTATCCTTCTAAGCAGCGAGTCTGGGACATTCGGGCTATGATTCCGATGTTTCTGCCCATGTCCTGGGTTTCGGTCAGGATGAATTTGAGGCAGCTAGGCCTCATGGCCTCCTGCATCCTGCTGATCAATCATACCAGATGGCAAATGCAGGCTCTGCAGTGGAATTTGAAGTTCCAGTGAGCACAGCACCAGGGGCACCTGTCCGACTACATCCATATCTCGGAGGCACTGCAGGACAATTGCAGTGGTGTCTCACGAACCAGCATTGGGTCAGCAGCAGATCCCTCTCCCTTCCTCAACTGGAGCACACAGTGGTGACGGATGCGTCCCTCCTGGGACGGGGCAGCCACATGGGAGAGGCGGAGATCAGAGGCCTCTGGTCGCCGGCGGAGTCCAGGCTCCATATCAACCTTCTGGAGCCCCGGGCGATCCTACTTGCACTGAAGGCATTCCTTTCCTGTCTCAAGCAGAGAGTAGTGCAAGTGTTCACAGACAACACCACCGCCATGTGGTATTGCAACAAGCAAGGCAGGGTGGGGTCATGGACCCTTTCTCAGGAGGCTCTGCGCCTCTGGACATGGCTGGAACACCAGGTCATTTTTCTGGTGGTTCAACACTTGGTGGGTTCTTTGAACGCCGGGTGGATGAACTGAGCCGCAGGTGCATGATGGATCACGAATGGCGTCCTCACTCGGAAGTGCCGCATTGTCTCTTTCAACAGTGGGGAGAGCCTTGGTTAGGTCTATTCGCCACCAAAGAGAACGCGCAATGTCAGCACAGGGCTCGAAAAATCATAAAAAATGCACAAGACCTGCAAGTCTAGTAACCTACAAAATCTCAACGACCTAAGTGAAATGCACTTGACCTCTGACTCTGAAAGCAGAGCAAATGTGACAAGTTAACAAGATTTAAAAGCATTTTTATTGCTCATTTACTTTGTGAGCAATAAAGATGCCTTTAAATCTTGCTCTCTTGTCACATTTCCTCTGCTTTCAGAGGCAGAGGTCAAATGTCAGTTTGTCTTCCTACTCGCCAGAAAGGGCGAGTAGGACCTAAAAATTGCTCGTCCTGAAATAATCTAACTCGCAAATGCGAGCGGTCGAGTGAATTTTTCGAGCCCAGCAACAGTTCTGCGCGTTGGAATTTCCGAGGCAGCACTCACTCGGTGATTCTTTTCGTCGCGAGTGGAGTTGTGGTCTATTTTATGCCTTTCCGCCTCTACCACTTGTGCCCAGAGTGCTGGAGAAGATCAAGCGCGACCGGGCCTGAGTCATTCTAGTGGCTCCGGACAGGGCTCGAAGAGTTCGGTATCCCGAGCTACTCAGTATGAGCGTGTATCTCCCGATCCGACTGCCTCTTCGGGAGGATCTTCTGTTGCAGCAGCAGGGGACGGTCCTCCACCCGAACCTGTCCAGTCTCCACCTCCTTGTGTGGAGATTGAGTGGCGACAGTTGATTCCATTTGACCTGCCTCCTGAAGTCTGTGATGTCATTCTGGCAGCCAGGTGTCCATCCACTAAATCGGTATATGCCTGCGGGTGGCCCACATTTGTGGCATGGGGGAGGTAGGCTACGTATTTATTGCATCTCTGAAAAGAGATACCGCAGGCATTCCTTCAGAGAGCCATATTCTACAGGAAAGTGGCATAAAAAGCAGAAATCCCATAAAATAGGAAAGTAAAATGCCAGAAGAACTGCATGGAGCATAGAGGTCAGTTTAGCAAGAGACAGACCCCTAAATTGTCGGTATTCCCTCTTCTGGAGCTTGCTTGAAAGAGAGGAGGGACGATGGAGGGTTCACCCATGCAAATGCTGTAGCTAAAGCCATGCATGCCTCTTTTCTCCAGAATTATGATGTTAGACTTGTCATCGTGGATGGAAATGTGAGACTGTTGACAATCTTTTCAAATCTAGACGTTGGCGTCGGAGGGCAAAGTTGTGTGACTTTGTACGTATCTGCAAACGTTTGTACATCTGTTAAAGTTCATACTGCACATCATGGTTAATTTAACAAACATATGCAACATTATAAAAATATTAAAAAGTACAGAGATAAAGACAAAAAATCCAGGCGACAAAAATAAAATACATTCACATTTTATTTTATTGTAAATCATGTCACAGTAGCAGAGCTACCAAAATATTCTTTTCCAGTGGATGCTTCTAATCACCTATTCCTCACCTTTTGAATTCTCCAGGTGCCAGACTAAATCAGATAATTTTTATAGCAATAGCTCCTGTATGCTGACTGGACTTCGTGGTGTCCTTGACCTGCCTATGTAAGTGACAGCACAGAGCTGTTTATAAGAGCCCAGCACAATTATGTGAGTTCTTTTTTTCTGCTTTCTTCTAAGTCGATCCAAAGCTCCGTTGTCACCTTTGCTGGCTTCCACTGACTCCATCCATATTTACAGTCTAAGCCATGCTGCAACTGCAGGATGCTGATGTCAGTAACAGATCCACACTGTGTCTTCCTGTAGTGTGTAGGGTCTGGTTACAACTTGCAGTTATGCAGCAAAATGCTCTCGGATGCGCCTGAAGGTGACCAAAGACGAGAGGCTATAAGTTACTGAACTCAAAAAGCGAGGTAGTTCGAATTCAAACAACGGGCCACTTCTCATCTAGGTCCCTGTCTAGTGACAAGACGCACCACAGACTCCAGGTGCACTTTCTCTGTTTGCACCTTGGTGCACCTTCCAAAAGGTACGCCAGGTGCAAACAGGGACAGTGTGCGCTTGCTCTGTCCTCAAGGCAGCGTATTAAAGTGAAATATACGGAGCAGCTACTTCAAAGCCGCTCTGTGTTTTACAGTGCCAATAGAATACCGCCTGCTCTTTGAAGATGTCAAAGAAATCCTCTTGCAGGCGGGTGCAGTGAGTGACTGTACCCGCCTGTAGGTTGAAGTGTGGGGGTCCAGGGGACCCCCTTTCTCGCCTCCAGAGGGCTGCCTTTAGAAGGCAGACTTTCAGTGTGCTTCCAGAGGGCATGTTTGCCTTTGAGCCCTCGTCCCTAATATGGCGTAGATGCAAACTGATTCCTTCATGTACATGGGGCCACATCCCCTTGCAAATGAGGAAACACCCTCTCATGATAGCACTGGAGCCACATGTGCACCAGCACTATCATTATTACAGAAGGGGTCGCACAAGCCTCTGCAGCCCCTTCCGTAATACTTTTGTGCCTCGGGGGCAAACAAAGTGGGCTCACCCCAGGGCACAGTGTTTAATACAGACCATGATCTCACTCTGATATCTATTTCAAATCCGGGACAGTTATTTGGCCCTCCCTTCCTCGCCCCAGCAGGCCTATGTCTCGCTGTGAATTTCAAAGGGTGCATCCTTCAGCTTTGGATAACTCCCAGTCTCTCCCTAGCTACCAGTATTATCGAAAGCTGGAACCCTTGTTCGGATCAGATTGTAGCCCTGTTCAAGTGTTTCAGAATTTTCTGCACATCGAAGACTATGCTGAAGAGGCAGATAATTTACTGCCACATATTACAGTGATGCGGCCTATGCTTAGGTCTACAGAATGATAGTGGTTTAGATACCTCCTCTGAGATACAGTTGGACTCTCCAAAAGGGCCTGCAGTCAGGAGAATGTCTGTTTTTAAGTAGTAGTTCTCAAAGCAGCAGAAGTGTTGGACCTACAGTTACCTCATATAGAAACCAAGGTAAACTTACTGACTGAAATCTATCAGTCTTCCTGTCTTATAATGGGATCCCTGATGGCTCTTGATGGAGACCTTGATCTAAGCTGTGTTTAACTTCCCCAGGAAGTCACCTAGTGGCTAGACATCCTTGGCCTGCCCCTGTAGAGCTGACCTTTTCCACTCAATACCTAACACCCAAGATCTTTGTGGTCCGGTCTTCCACCAGTAAAGTTTCTCCTAGTGCATTTCCCTTCTGTGCCACCTGACAGAAAGTTGTTGAGCTTTAAAGCATTCAGCAAAACAGTCTTTTCCTCTACCATTTTGACATTAAGATCCCTTAAAGCGGTCTGCCTTCTAGGGCACTACACACAGCATATAGGATGGGCACCAGTGTTATGATCACAATGCGATTTACATGATTTTCTGTGGACGTACAGGCATCCTTGATGAGCATGCTATTTAATGGATCCAGGCATTTCAGACAGAAAGCTAATTCTACATTGGAGCACTTAATATACAGCCATGCTTCTTCCCACTCGGTGGCCTTGCTACCATATACTTATCAATTTCAGCAACAGTACAGAAAAGTCAGAGGATACTCTCAGGTTCTCATCCTTGACAACACTGGCTTCTTGTGACACAATAGAACTTGGTGGTTGTAGACGTCAAGGACACCACCAGGGGCAGCTGTTGTCTGCTTCCTTTTTCCCTGTCACTGCTTCAGCCAAGCTGCTTTGATTTCCCCTCCCATGTTCATGTGCAACCAGCCTTGCTTTAACATCCATTCCCTCTCCTATCCCTACCATTTTTGTACAGATTTCATCAGATCATGCTTCTGTTTGTGTGCAGGAAGGGGTGTTATTCCTATCCAAAGGGACCATAGAGAGAGCAATGGAAATAAAGGGCAGGGGGTCCTACTCTCATTACTTCCTAGTGCCCAAAATAGATGAAGACTTGGGCCAATACTGGACCATTGACTTTTGAACAACTTCTTTCTGAAAGACTAGCTCAATATGTTGGCTTTATCCCAGGTTCTTTCTGCCTGTAATCCAGGGCACTCAATAGTGTCCTTGGACGTGCAGGATGTGTACTTTCATGTGACTGTCCTGAAGTCCCATAGATGCTTCCTGCAGTGTATGGTTGGATCAGATCATTTTCAAATAACTATTTTATCCTTTAGCCTCAGTTGTGCTCCATCAGCTGTTATTGAAGGTGATGGCGTAGTCAAGGCCCGTCTTTGTCAATCGGGTATACATATTTTCCTCCACCTTGATGACTGGCTACTGAAGTTAGACTTGCCACAGTTGTTCTTTGGTTGCCTACAGACCGTTGTCACCCCTTTGATACCCTTGAGATTTTCTGTGAACAAACCAAAATCTCACCTCCAGCCTACGCAGAGGATTCTCTTCACAGGGGCCATCTTGGGAACACAGTGAAGTTCATGGCCAAGCCACCACTGTAGCATGTCTAGGACATTCAGATTATGATCCCAATGTTTCTAACTCCAGTGCTCCGGCATACAAGTTATGAGGCTTCTTCACCTCCTCCATACTTCTGGTCCCACCGTGCCCATAGGCACATGCGGGCCTTGCAGTGGAACCTTCATTCAGTGCCAGGATACCCTCCCGGTGATAATGCGCTCTTCAAATCTGCATAACATCTGTAGTGGACTTAGCCCTGTGGTGATCTTTCAAATGACATCTTCATTTAAGAGGGGACAGTCTGGTATCTTCAGTTTTGGCTGTCCGATACCAATCTGAAGTGCAAAAAAACTGTTCTCCCACCTCTACCCATATTTCACAGTTGTGACAGATGAATTTTTTCTGAGTTGGGTCAGTCACCTGGAGGAGTGGAGATGAGGGATTTTTGGTTCCCAATGGAGGCTGTGTTGATGCATTGTGCCAATGAGTTGCTTTAATCACTATATTCCCATCCATCAAGGGCGTGTTGGGCTTAACAGACAATACGGCCATCATGTGGTACTGCAATAAAAGGGGCAGTGAGTGGTCATGGATCCTATGCCAGGAGACACAGTGAATGGCAGATTATGGGTGCCATATTCATCGGCAGCAGGCTCAAGACATCTTCGCTCAGTGGGGAGTAACTTGGTTGGATTTTTTCGCCACCACCAAGAACGTGGTGTTTCAGGATGATTGCTTACTGGAGCTTCTGCCAAGATGTTCCCAGGGAAAACGCATTCACTCTGTAGTGGGACATAGGACTCCTGTATGCCTTCCCACCTTTGTCTCTTCTGCCTCGAGTTCTGAAGAGGATCAGGACAGAGTGGGCTCAGATCATCTCACAGCTCTGGTTTGGTCCAGGACTGACGGACCCTAATCTGTTGACCCTGAATATTTGCATCATGAAAACAACAGCCTTTTCACAAGGATCACCTATATCAGTAGATTGCAGGGTCCTGCACCTGAATCTTCACAACATATACTTCCATGCTGGAAATTGAGTGGCACCAACTGAGCGGATTTGATCTACCTGCTGAAGTAGAGGATGTTATTTTTTTAGGCTTAGCACCCTTCTACCGCATCTGTTTATTCTGATCATTGGGTGAGGTTTTTCACCTAGTGCGGAAAATGCCTAGTTGACACTCTACAGGCCAAACTGTTGAATGCTTTATTTGTTCTTTCACTGGCACAGCAAGGCATTGCAGTCAGCAGTGTTAAAGGTTAACTGTTGCTGACTTGTTACACTTGCCTGATCAACGGTCTTATTCAAGTCAACAGTTGTGATGTGTTCTTTGTAGGGCCGCACATACATGTTTTGCCCTGCACCCTTCATTATGTTTCAATTGGACCTTAATTTGGTGCTAACGTTCTTAATGTGCATACCCTTCAAGCTCATGCATAGTTCTCTACTCACTGCATCAGTGAGCTGCAGGCGCTGTCAGTGCAACGTCCGTACACCACCTCCCCCCCGAATGATTGGTGCTGCAAACTTGCAATTTCCTTTTTCTGATATTGGTGTTGTCCTTTCATTTGGGACAGTCCATCACTCTCCCTGCATTTTTGCTCCTTCTTGCCCCTTTAGAGAGGAGGATAGCATTCAATGACTGAACTTTAAAGTTCTTAGCTTAAGATTGAGTTCACGAAAGAGCTCCAGTTGGATGGGGAGCTTTTTAAAGGCTTTCCCAGGGCTAAAATGGGGAAACGGTCCAAAGCGAACCTTGCCCATGTGGATCCTCCTATGCATAAAGTCATGCTGTGCCCTGGCCAGAAATGAGCCGTCTGAGAGCCTTCAGGCCAATTCCACCAGAGCCAAGACCACCCCTGCTGTGTTGGCGAGAGGTGTTCTGTGTTGGACACTCACCAGGCATGGGCGTTCCTACACACCTTCACCTGGCATTACTGTCTAGACAGTCAAGTCTGCAGGTATGGCCATTTCACCTGCATTGTCCTGCAGGACATCTTGATTTATGTAGACTCCTCAGGACCTCCACCGATCGGGGAGTACTGCTTTGGTATCTATTCAGAAGGTTAGAAGCACTCATCAGAAGAGAACGTTTATTACCTTGGGCAATGCTCTCTCTCGTGGATACTCTCTCTAATTGCAGATTCCCAACTACCCCCCCTAGTCTGTGGAGTAGACTTTTAGGCTTGAAAAAAAGTCCCAAGTTGGATTTCGTACACTGTATTTCTTCCAGTTTGTCACGCAGGATCCATCTCTAAGGGTGCTGAAGAGGTCAAGGTAAATTGGTGTAATTGCACTTGGATTGCGCCTATACCCTTCTCCTCATTGTCGCCACTGGAAGCGAAAGAAGGTGGATACGGAGTCCAGTGCTATGGAACGTTCTGGATACAGTCTGGTGCGTGGAACATTCAAAAGATGAGGAATCCTCAGTAAGACATTACTGAGGCTAAGTAACTTGTTCTTCTAGTTGTATCACAAAGTCTGGTGCGTGGGACATTCAAAAGATGAGGAATCCTCAGTAAGACATTACTGAAGCTAAGTAACTTGTTCTTCTAGTTGTATCACAAAGAGAGTTTCCTTTGGATTGCATTTAGACTCATTTTAGATTATGATCTGTTATGTTATGTTATATTTAATGTATAGAGCGCGCAGCTACTCGAAAGTGTCCCGGCGCTTACTTCAGAAAGGAAAGAAATGCACACCCGTCAGGTTAAAAAAGCAGCGTTTTTAATTTTTTTATGAACAACAGTGGATCCTGGATGCCCCACAGAGCCAGGGGCAGCATATTCCAGGCCAGGCCTGCTTTACGCACAAAAGAATTCCCACAAAGTCGCTGGTGCTTAAACTTTGGCGTCTGCATCAGCAACTGAGCAGCAGAGCGCAGCTGTCTCCCTGGTATATAGAAAGTGAACCTCTTCTGCAAACAGATAGGGCCTAGACCATAAAGGGCCAGATTAGCAATTGACAGCATTTTAAATTTAATGCAAGATTCAACCGGGAGCCAATGCAAAGTACGCAAATGAGTGCGGACGCTATGCCTAGATGACAAACCCCCAAGAAGTCTGGCCACCGAGTTTTGAACAACTTGCAGTTTCTTCACAAGAAATCCCGGACTGCCAACCAAAAGGGCGTTGGCATAATCTAAACGGGACAAAATCAATGCGCGGACCACAGTTTCTCTGGCCGTGCATGGCAAAAAGGGAAGAAACTTCCTCAATATCTTCAACGTGCCAAAACAAGTGCCGGCCAGTTTCTTTACTTGCGTCACAAAGTTCAGATTTTCGTCGAACCAGACGCCAAGATTTTTGGCAGCACCTTTCCTCTCAGTAGGGCGAGGAAAGCCAGAAGGCCAGAGCCTCTCTCTGAAGTCCGTCGAGAAGGAGCCATACAGCAACACTTCAGACTTTCCTTCATTGCATTTCAATTGTGCATTTGCCAACCACTGAAAGACTGAGGAAAGACAGTTTTGGACTGTCATCCTCCTTGCTCCAGGTAAACAACAACTGGATGTCGTCTGCATAGGCATCACCTTAGCCCCCAATGACTCTGCAAGATAAACCAGTGGAGTCACGTAGATTTTAAACAGAAGAGGGCTCACAAATGCTTACCTCACTCATACAAATTCAAGCTCTCACCAATCATATAAGGGAAATATAACCATATACCCAAGGTCAACAGTCTGAAAAAAGTTATTTGTTAAAAATATATAGATCTATATATTCATAATGGTATCCTACAATACATAAATCATTTAATGCATAGCCATTTACTTGTAGCATCCCTGACATGAAATCTAAAATGTAATTCACAACGTTATACACATAATAAAAACATCAAAGTTAAAAAGAGAGTACATACAAAAGACAAAACAATATGTCATTAAAAAAGCACACATCTGTGGTCTCACGATAGTTAGGAATAGAACCTGAAACTTCAGTACTGATAAGTAGTCTATAATTCCAGCCTTTACACGATTGTGTGTCTACAAAGAGCGTCAATGCGTTTCGATAGTACACCTTATAACACCATCTTTATCAAGACTGTATTTATGTCTCTCAAACAAAATGATTTTTCCCAGAACCTTTAACAACATCTCTTAGTGATAGGATGAGGATACAAGGGTGCTTTATAACGAAACGTAGGAGTGCAAGTCCGGGGCACTAACCTCCATCCTCCTCAATTAATTCCTCGCTCGAGTAGCGGGACTTTTCTTTTTATAACCGGTTACAGACACCAATTTTCCTTTATTGTATAAGAGCTTTCGTCATTCCACTAGCAAATTGGTCCTCATCGCTGAATTCACAGCCGCTCCACCTGGTGGGACCTATTTAGTTCACTGGAAATTTGTGTGTTCCCTGCTTCAATCTCGATGTTGTCCTTTTCCAGTTAGGGTTAGTCTGCGTCCGAGGGCGTCACTTGTTCTTCTAGAACAGTGTTTCTTAATCTGTGGTCTGAGGAGCCTCAGGGGGTCCGCTATTGTTTTGCAAAATTAAATAATATAAAAAAAATTAATTATTAAACTATATACAAATTAAGAAGCAACACTGAACATTTGAAAACTATTTCTATATTTGTGTATTATTTCACAATTTAAATATGAAATATTTGAGCATTTGTTTGCTGTATACTTGTCTTTATATTTTTATGTTGTGTGGTTCAAATCACACAGATTGCTTAGCCGGATGATCCCAGAACTGGTATGTTCTGCCTACCGCTAACAACTCGCTCGACCCATCCCAGTCGGGATTTCAAGCCAACCACAGCACAGAAACCGCCCTCATCGCAGTCACCGACGACATCAGGACCCTGATGGACAACGGAGAAACAACCGCCCTCATCCTCCTGGACCTCTCGGCAGTCTTCGATACCATGTGCCACCGCACCCTAATAACCCGCCTCCGCACCACTGGAATCCTTGGAAAAGCCCGGGACTGGGTCATCTCGTTCCTCTCCGACAGAACCCAGAGAGTCCGCCTCCCTCCCTTCCGCTCAGAACCCACCGAGATCATCTGCGGCGTACCCCAAGGTTCGTCGCTCAGCCCAACCCTCTTCAATATCTACATGAGCCCCCTCGCCGCCATCGCACGCAAACACAACATCAACATCATCTCCTACGCCGACGACATCCAGCTGATACTCTCCCTCACCAAGGACCCAGCCACGGCCAAAACCAACCTTCAGGAAGGCATGAAAGATGTCGCGGAATGGATGAAGCTCAGCCGCCTTAAACTGAACTCAGACAAGACGGAGGTCCTCATCCTCGGACAAACCCCTTCAGCCTGGGACGACTCCTGGTGGCCCACGGCGCTGGGCACTGCACCAACCCCCGCAGACCACGCATGCAACCTCGGGTTCATCCTGGACCCCCTCCTCACGATGACCAAGCAGGTCAACGCTGTCTCGTCAGCATGCTTCAACATCCTACGCATGCTCCGTAAGACCTACCGGTGGATCCCCGCCGAAACCAGAAAGACAGTCACCCATGCCCTCGTCACCAGCCGCCTGGACTACGGAAACGCCCTATACGCAGGAACCACCGCCAAACTTCAGAAACAACTACAATGCATTCAGAACGCCTCCGCAAGCCTCATCCTCGACATTCTTCACCACAGTCACATATCCGCTCACCTGAAACACCTGCACTGGCTCCCCATCAACAAGAGGATCACCTTCAGGCTCCTCACCCACGCACACAAAGCACTCCACAACAGAGGCCCCGAATACCTCAACAGTCACCTCTCGTTCTACAGGCCCGCCCGTCAACTCCGCTCAGCCAGCCTCGCCCTCGCAACCGTCCCACGGATCCACAGAACCCCCGCCAAAGGAAGATCTTGCTCCTACTTGGCGGCCAAAACCTGGAACTCCCTCCCCACACGCCTCAGAACTACCCAGGACCATCTCGCCTTCAGGAAACGCCTAAAGACCTGGCTCTTCGAGCAGCAGTAGCCCCCCCCCCTCCTTCAGCACCTTGAGACCCTCTCGGGTGAGTAGCGCGCTCTGATTGATTGATTGATTGATTGACTGTGTCTTGCGATGCCCTAAAAACATGTAATAAGTTAAAATATCAACATGGTTTTCACATTTTTGCCTATTTCCTCACGTTCCTAGGATTATATTAAGAAGATAATAATCATATATTTTGAAGATTACAATTTATTGTGTTGAGGAACCAGATCTTCTATTCATGGATACCTGCTTGATTTTCCCTCATTTATAAGGATCCTGCATAATTCAACGTGGGTAATATATCTGACAGTAGGTCATCCGCCTCTCTTGATCAGTTTCAGGGGGGTTAAACAGAAGTGTTATAGCAGATTCAAAGAGGTTTCACATGACAGGAATGACATTAGAGAACTTGATTGAAACCCTGTTGAATATCTCCGTCATTTACAGAGGTGTTATGCTATTTTCCTAAAAAGTCTTTTATAATCTTATTTTTTTGGTTGAACTTCGGTCACCTTTCCCTTCTGCTGGAAGACGTGGTTTTGTTAGCTCTAGGTATGTTTTTTGCTTAAGAAATTGGTGGTTTATTCTGCTGGTTTTAAGTTTGGGTCTCAGTAGGTCAACTTGACCTTCCATTCTTGTGAGGTGGATGGAATGTGTTCCTCTGGATTGGGTAACAATAAAACATCGTTTTATCTGACCTAGCTCTCAGTTACAGACCCACTAGAAAAATGAGTAGAAGGAAAATAAGTAGAGCCATTGCTCGTTCAGATATGTCATTACAGTGTGAGATTTAAACTGGGAATGATCACATTCTTTAGTCGAAGTTGTTTTTATTGCCTTTTTAAGGTATCCAAAGGGTGAGAACTGTGCACTGGTATTAAATCACAAAATCCTAGCTATTTCAGAAATATTCTGATTTGCATTTCAAGATTCTCTTAACTTTCTACACATGGTACAATACTGGCCAAAAGTAAATTGTTTTTGGAGGATGACGGGAAAAAGTACATAGAAAGATGGCCGGGACCGTCCTACGGTCAAGCTAACTGTTAGTGAAGAGCTGACCGAGGTTGCATGCTCTGCTTTTGCGATAAGAAGTGTAAAAGAGAAAGAAGAGGAGGAAAAAGGGAATGCAAATGTTGACATGTGATTCTTGCTATATTTCTGGAAGATCAGAGGGGACGCTTATGATTATCCCATCTTGAAAAGTGGTTTGAGGCAAGGGTCAGATCTGCATGTCTCTTCTGTATCAGGTTTTTGAATATGCATGTTTTTGAGACATTATGGTTTTTTACTTTTTAAACTGGGAGTATAGGTTGTTTGTGTCAATCTTTTTCAGTAAGACCCCACTGTGCCAGGGGACTATAGATACAGGACTCAGATTTCTACATGATGATCCATCTTTAAGATATTTTTCTTCAAGTGCTGCTTAAAAAACGTTTTTGGAAGTGCCAAGGTGGAGTTCATTAGCAATGCCGGTCTACTATTTTGCTTTCAAACAAGTATTCTTATACTCTAATCATTGTCTTCCCTCTCAAGCAAGGTCCGGATTCAGTCCCTTCATATTATCAGTAAAGCCAATTAAATCTGATGGTCTCGAAGTCATGCATTCAAAGGCATGGGTAAACTGCTGCTCTGCAAACCTTGGATTGATATTATTCTGGACATGGTTGTCAAACACCTGCGTCATAGGATGATGAGACATTCATACAAGTCATAAGGTGTATTCGGGATAGGTTATCATGGTAGTTCATCCATGGGCATGTAAAATGGGGTTTGGGGTTTGCTCTCTACAGTCCCGGAGGTTCTCACTTCAAAGTCTTCAACTTGGATTGGGTGGTAATTCTGAAGAACCTTTTACCTAGGTTATGTTTGGGATTAGGAAAGAGGATGTTGTTCCTGAATATATTTATATTATTCTGCAGTAGAATTTTTAACAACGTTTGATCAAGTGGCCCATTAACCTTACATGCACCTGCGGCTCAGTGCTTTGGTCTTCACAAATTGTAGTTAATTGAGGGCAAAATCCTAAGATATCTGAAAGAAACACGTTAGTGTTAGATTCCTTACCTTAGAATATCCCCAGGCGTCAGTCTGGATCCGGAAACTTTTGCGTAGCAGTACCCCTGCGCGTCGGTAGGCGTCGTCTGCAGGCGTCCCCTGCGGCTCCGCGTCCGTCGTCGGCGTCGTGCGCCGTGATGACGTCGCTGGAGTATATAGACGCCGCCTCCGCGCGCTGACGTCAGTTCTTCTTTTTTCCGCGCCAGTGGACGCAGATCTGAAGAGCAGTACTCCGGTCTTTTGACCAAGTTTTTCGTTGTTATATCTCTAATTGTGCCTGATAGGATGCCTGGGTTCAAGCACTGTGATGACTGTGAGCGCACGATGTCGGTCACAGACCATCACCGCCTCTGTCTCCGGTGTCTGGGCCCCGACCACGACGTGGACTCCTGTGTCGACTGCCGGGCCCTCACCAACAAGGCTAGGCGGGAGCGGTCCCGCAAGCTGCTGGAGCTCCGGGTGTCGACCCCACGTCGGGACCGGGAGCGGTCCCGGTCCGGCCGGAGGTCGAGAGAGCGTTCGAGGGAGCGGTCGCGGAGCCGCGCCGAGCGTTCCGGAAGTCGACACCACTCGTCAGGCTCCTCAGGTAAGAAGCACAAGAAGTCGGGGCGTCGTCATCGTACCCCCGACTCCCCCCGACGCTCGCGCGATGCGGCCGGGGGCTCGGGTGACCCCAACCCCGCGGCTCCGCGAGAGTCGCCGGCGCGGCCTGCCTCATACCCTCCGGTCCCTGGGCATGGCGCGACGCCTGAGGAGATCGAGGCGTTCCTCATGGCCATGAGGGCGCTCGCTTCTCCGACGGGGCCTACGGCGCCTTCGGGCCCAGTGCTACCGTCTGGGGGCCCTGGCGGTTCGGGTGTCCCTGCCTCGGCGCCGTCGGGTGCTCCGGCCCCGGCGCCGCCGACGGCTCCGACCCCGGCGCCGCAAGGGCCTTCGGGATCGGCGCCGGCTGGTCTTCCGGCCTCCCCGGCGCCGTTGCCATCGGGGTTACCCCCGACGCCGCCCCCGCGCGGCGCCGGTTCTCCGGTGCCGGCTCCGGCCGGCGGCGGGGTTCCGGCGCCGTCCCCTTACCTTCACCGACGCCGGACGCGGCGCCGGACGGGCGTCGCTCGACGCCGGTCCCGGCGCCGATGGGGCCCATGAACCCCGAGGAGCCGGTCTACATCGTTGACTCCGAATACGGAGAAGATGAAGAGTTCGGTGAAGGTTGGGAGGGGTCCGAGGACCCTCTGTCACGCGAGTGCCAGTATGACCCGGACTGGACAGGTGACTTGGGGGATGCCAGTGGTCTGGACGACTCTCCTAACCCTGGTTTGATCTCTCCTCCTTCCGTGGCATCGGTGGAGGGAGCTGCCTATTCTGTGGTGCTGATGAGGGCTGCCAAGGCCCTACACCTTGAGCTCCTCGTCGCGGCCGTGAGGCCTAACATCCTCACCGAGGTCTTCAAACCGCAGTCATGCCCACAGGAGCCACTGCTGCCGTTTAATGAAGCCTTGTCAGACGTTCTGTTGGGCACGTGGTCCAGGCCCGCTTCAGGTGCGCCTGTTGATCGGAACGTGGCCAGGCGCCACCGTCCTTGTCCGGACGACCCCAAGTTCCTGTCTACCCACCCCACCCCTGAGAGTCTGGTGATCCAGGCCTCGACCTCCCAGTCCGCATTCCCGTCGGCCCCGCCCGACCGGGAATCCAAGAGGTATGACCAATTTGGCAAGAAGGTCTTCTCGTCCATTAGTTTGGGCCTGCGGTCTTGCAACACCGCCTGCCTCTTGGGCCGCTACACCCACTCTGTGTGGGATACGGTCGCGGAACTGCTGCCAGAATGCCCCATGGAGGTGCGGGCAAAACTCGGTCAAGCTGTGGCTGAGGGCCGGGATGCAGCGAAATATTCGATACGGTGTGGTCTTGATACGACCGACTCGCTGGGCAGGGCTATGTCAACGACGGTGGCGATTCGTCGCCACGCCTGGCTGAGATCCGCCAATTTTTCGGCTGATGTCCAGAATACTTTGATGGACATGCCGTTTGATGGCTGTCACCTGTTCGGTGACAAGGCGGACCACGCGCTGGAACGCTTCAAGGACTCCAGGGTCACGGCCAAGTCCTTGGGTCTCTCGACCCAGCGTCAGCAAACGGGTTCGTTTCGTCCCTTTCGTGGTCAAGGAAGGGGCGCCCCCACACGTGCTGCCAGCCACGCGCCGCAACAATCCTTCCAACGCGGTGGCGGCCGTGGAAACCGCCGTGGTGGCGGTCGGGGACAACGGCGGGGTCAGACCACACCTTCCCCCGCAGCATCTACCCCTAAATCCTCCTAGTCCTTGCTTTCGGCCCCATGTGACGCCAGTGGGTGGCAGGGTTCGCCATCACCACGCTCACTGGCGCACGATCACTTCGGACAGGTGGGTGCTGCAAATTTTCCGAAGGGGCTACTCCCTCCCCTTCGAGACCTCTCCTCCAGCCATGCCACCGCAGAACCACCGTGTGTCGGGGGACCACTTGACACTTCTGCAGGAGGAAGTTACGGCCCTCTTGGCCAAGGGGGCCATCGAGCGCGTTCCTGGGCCAGAAGTAGGGCGTGGTTGCTATTCCCACTACTTTCTGGTGCCCAAGAAGTACAAGGGGGGCCTACGTCCTATCTTGGATCTAAGGAACGTCAACGGCTTCCTCCGGAAGGAGAAGTTCAAGATGTTGACGTTAGCTCAGGTCTTGGCTGCTCTAGACCCACAAGACTGGATGGTAGCGTTGGACTTGCAGGACGCCTATTTTCACATTCCCGTCCTGCCGGCCCACCGGCGTTACCTGCGGTTCACAGTAGGCCTGGAGCACTTTCAGTTTATCGTGCTCCCCTTCGGCCTTACCAGCGCCCCACGGGTGTTCACAAAGGTGATGGCGGTGGTCGCAGCCCATCTGCGCAGGTTGGGGGTTTCAGTCTTCCCCTACCTAGACGACTGGTTGTTGAAGGCGGGCTCGCCCCAGACAGTCGTCCACCACCTTCAGATGACGGCAGACCTCTTGCACGACCTGGGGTTCTCCATCAATGTGCCGAAATCACACCTGTGTCCCTCTCAAAAGCTCCTTTTCATCGGAGCGGTTCTGGACTCGGCGCAGTTTCGGGTTTATCCTCCGGAACGGCGGGTTCGGGATATTCAGGCTTTGATTCCCATCTTTCAGCCGCTATCCCGAGTTTCGGTCAGGTTGACGCTGCGGCTGCTGGGACTGATGGCTTCCTGCATCCTTCTGGTGCATCACGCCCGGTGGCGGATGCGGGCTCTGCAGTGGGACCTGAAGTTTCAGTGGGCACAGCATCAGGGCAACTTGTCCGACCACGTCTTGATCTCGGAGGGCACTGCGAGACAACTGCAGTGGTGGCTTACGGACCGTGATTGGGTCAGGGGCAAGTCCCTCTCCCTTCCCCAACCGGAGCACGTTGTCGTGACGGACGCGTCCCTCCAGGGCTGGGGTGGCCACTTGGGAGAGGCAGAGATCAGAGGCATCTGGTCTCCGGCGGAGTCCCGGCTCCATATCAACCTGTTGGAGCTGCGGGCGATTCGTCTGGCACTGAAGGCATTCCTCCCCTTTGTCAACGGGAGTGTAGTGCAGGTGTTCACCGACAACACCACCGCCATGTGGTACTGCAACAAACAGGGCGGAGTGGGGTCGTGGACCCTTTGCCAGGAGGCTCTGCGCCTCTGGCAATGGCTGGAACGTCAGGGAGTGACTCTGACGGTTCAACACCTGGCAGGTTCCCTGAACGCCAGGGCGGACGAACTCAGCCGTCGGTGCTCGATGGATCACGAATGGCATCTGAACTCGGACGTGGCGCAAGGCATCTTTCTGCAATGGGGAGAGCCTTGGTTAGATCTATTCGCCACAGAAGAGAACGCGCAATGTCATCAGTTCTGCGCGTTGGAGTTTCCAAGACGGCACTCGCACAGCGACGCCTTTCGGCGCGAGTGGAGTTGCGGTCTGTTATACGCCTTTCCGCCTATACCACTTCTGCCCAGAGTGCTGAAGAAGATCAGGCGCGACCGGGCCCAAGTTATCCTTGTGGCTCCGGACTGGGCTCGAAGATACTGGTATCCCGAGCTACTCAGCATGTCAGTCGGTCCCCCGATCCGCCTGCCCCTTCAGGAGGACCTTCTGTCGCAGCAGCAGGGGACGGTCCTCCACCCGAACCTGTCCAGTCTCCACCTCCATGCTTGGAGATTGAGCGGCGGCAGTTGAGGCCATTTGACTTGCCTCCTGAAGTCTGTGATGTTATTCTGGCAGCCAGGCGTCCCTCCACAAAGTCGGTGTACGCCTGTCGGTGGAACAGATTTGTGGCATGGTGCACAGCAAAGGCTGTGGATCCTCTTTCTGCCCCTCTTTCCGAGGTTCTTCTGTTTCTTTCTCTCGCCCAGCAGGGCTCTGCTCTGGGCACTATCAAGGGCTACCTTTCTGCCCTTTCAGCCTTTTTGAGGCTTCCTGATCAGCCTTCTTTGTTCAAATCCCCGATTGTAACTCGATTCTTGAAAGGCATCACTCACATGTTTCCACCTGTTCCGTTTGTGATGCCTCAGTGGGATTTGAACCTGGTTCTAACTTTCCTGATGTGTGCTCCCTTTGAGCCCCTTCATTCTTGCCCTCTCCGTCTCCTGACTTTAAAGACGGCTTTCCTGGTTGCCATCACCTCTGCCAGGAGGGTGAGTGAGCTCCAGGCTCTTTCTGTCCAACCTCCTTTCCTGTCCATTCATCCTGACAAGGTGGTTCTGAGGACTAGACCTTCTTTCCTGCCCAAGGTTGTTTCGGCCTTTCACATCGGGCAGTCCATCACCCTCCCTTCCTTCTTCCCGCCTCCGCATCCTTCAAAGGATGAAGAGCGGCTCCATCGTCTGGACCCAAAACGTGCGCTTTCATTTTACATGGATCGCACTCGCCAGTTCCGGGTGGATGACCAACTGTTTGTTGGCTACGTGGGTGCGAAGAAGGGACGGGCGGTTTGTAAACGAACCATCTCTCGATGGGTCGTCCTCTGCATCAAAGCGTGCTACTCTTTGGCTCGGAAGGAGCCTCCTGTTGGGCTGAGGGCCCATTCCACTCGGGCCACGGCGGCTACTACTGCCCTGGGCCGGGGAGTCCCCTTGCAGGACATTTGCCAAGCGGCTACGTGGGCCTCGCTGCACACCTTTGCGAGGCACTACTGCCTGGACAGTCAAGTCCGGAGGGATGGCTTCTTTGGCCGTTCTGTCCTCCAGGACTTTCTGGTGTAGTTTTGTATTGGTTCGCAGACCCACCACCGGGGTTGGTATTGCTGGGGTATGTATTCTAAGGTAAGGAATCTAACACTAACGTGTTTCTTTCAGATGAACAAGTTACTTACCTTCGGTAACGATATATCTGTAAGAAACATTAGTTAGTGTTAGATTCCTTACCGAACCCACCCATCCTCCCCGTTCTGCGAACTGATACCTAGGGTTAAGGTCATCCCTTTCAGGGCCCTAGTTTTACATGGCACCAGTGTTGGTTCTCTCATGGCTCTGCGTCTCCTGGCGCGGAAAAGCTGTGTGCAAAGAACTGACGTCAGCGCGCGGAGGCGGCGTCTATATACTCCAGCGACGTCATCACGGCGCACGACGCCGACGACGGACGCGGAGCCGCAGGGGACGCCTGCAGACGACGCCTACCGACGCGCAGGGGTACTGCTACGCAAAAGTTTCCGGATCCAGACTGACGCCTGGGGATATTCTAAGGTAAGGAATCTAACACTAACTAATGTTTCTTACAGATATATCGTTACCGAAGGTAAGTAACTTGTTCTTCTATACCCATCCTGTAATCAGTATTTGGGTTTGATTTTATTGGAGTTACCTTTTTGAAGAGACTCATGATAATTCCTAACTATAAGGAATGTATTCTTGGGGGCATTCAATTCATCTAGGAAATTTGGAGAAATGTTTCCTTCTCTGTCAATGATATTTAGGGTCATATAATGGCAGATTTGTCGAATCTTTCGATCATACATTTATTTAAAGAGTTATTTCAACTTTTGCAAAAGATGAGAAAATGTCCTTCTCATTCTAAATCTCAATATCTCTTAGGAGTTCAAGTTTTTGATTCACCCTCTAGAGTTTCTAGGACCTTTCTGTTGGTTTGGCTGGGCTGATCTCACAGAGTTTCTATATTGTCTAAGATAGGCTGTGTTTCTTTTGAATCTTTAGTAAGGGGATGGAGTAGTGGTTAACCTCTTTTGCTTGCTCGACTTTGGGAACATTTCCACTGGGGCCAGTATAGGTGTTTTCTACACAGTATATTTCCACCTCCTGGAGGAGTTTCTTTCGTAGATAGCTGCCGGCTGCCACTTGGACTGCTCATTTCTTCCTTTGTTACTCAGAAGGAAACGGCAAAGTGAGTTTGTTTATGTTTTGGAATTAGGATTCCCTTTTAATGCAATAAAGGTTTCTTAAATCAACATTGATTGTATGATATCATTGTTTCATCAGGGTGCAGTAATTATGGAAGTGTGATTTCTTTGTATCTTGATTTGACATTGTCTTTGTGGTGTGTCTTGTGGGCTGCTTCTATCGCACCATGATGAAGGCATACTGCTTGAGTACACCGCCAATGAATAAGGGACGGGGAACTAAATGAGGCGGTAATGTCTAGATTTTACCAGTAATCTTCATTACTCCAATTTTTCCTTCCTCGTCCCAGTACGTACGACCCTCCCTACCTCCATTCCTGAGAGCCTTCATAAACAATCTGATAGTGGGCTTTGTAAAACAGGAGCAAACTTCAGCGGCAGTGGAGTTTATAGGAGAATGACTATTGTCATCCGTGGAAATTTGGGAAGCTTGGGAAGTGGTGAATGTTTGAGGAGTGGAGGATAAATCTTGAATGAGAAAGTACTGGGACAACCAAGGAAGAATCGGAGTAATGATGATTCGGGATTACTAATCTAGGCATTTATTAATTGTCATAGAAGAGCGCAGAAATTATTCTGCAAAAGACACTGAATATTTTCTGAAGTGTTTTGAAAACTGACTGGTAATCAGGATACATTCTGGGAACAATACTATGGTCATACTGTAATACAGATTAAAAGACCACAGACTTCTTCTTTGAACAGCTTGCCTCCAAGCTAGTCAGTGAGTACTGGTTTAGTCAGTCATTCACCACATGATCTATTACTTTTAGCTGAGGCATATTTGGTGCCTGGGAGAAGCCTGGATTTCTATAAATATTTAAATAACATGGGGTTAGTGATGCTGTAACCAGATTCAGATCTGCCCTCATCCCTGTAGCTAAGGATTGATCAGTCCTGGGCTAAATCCCCATGTCTGGTACTAGTAAAGTTTACTGACAAGTTCAGGAATGACCCTCCAAAAAATCAGCTGTGTCATTACTCTGGTTCAAACAACAGTTTGCAAGAATACACATAATAGAAAGCACATGGGATATGCAGGTGAACTTGCCCACCACAGGTCAGTTTTTTGGTGCACCTTTTATGACATTCGAGTCTTCCTTCAGGATAGGCCATATTATTGTTCACATTCATCATTAGCACTGGAGTTGAGCCAATCTAATTCAACACAAGTTGACTCACCTAGCATGCTGAGCCTGCCCCACAGTACATAGTCGTCATTCATTTTGTCCATCTCAGAGGTATTAATTTTCTCTCACCTTATCGTGTGACCTGGGCACACTGACGCAAGGACCTAGATTATAATTTTATGTGAGATTTGGCTCCTGATTCCATCATTGTCATTGGTCTGGACCTCCTGCATTCTCCCCTCAATAAGTTAAGGATCTACTTCTAGTACGGAGACCTCTTTCTCGCAGCAAGACATACGTAAGCAACTTACATCCCCATGAAAAGAGCTCCAAGAGCAAACCATTCTGTAATTTTTATATCCCTTTTTTCTACATTGTTCCCTTTATTGGGGCTTCTACGTTTGACTTCCTGTGATCCAGTTGTGTGTTGCTGAGTAATAGTTCTCTTTCTAAAAATGGAAATTCTTAAAGGCAGTTAATTTAACAGAGTGTGTTCGTCGCTGTAGCAAGGACAGGTAGCAATCTCTAATAGCACTCTCATGCTGCAGAACTCCCCTAGTAACTCCTCATCCTTGCAGAAGAGGGTCATTTGTCCAGTCTGCAGACTGAGGCTGTGCCTCTTCCGGCAGCTTGCCCCTCCAGTATCCAAATGTCCCAGGACTTATTTGATATATTTTCTTCCTTTGCAACCTTGACTTGTAGCCTTTCCCCACGATACTTTGTGCATCTCTTCTCCTCACTGACAGTTCTGTGTTCATCACAGCCCTGTTGTACCTCAGCTGAGTATTAACGTTTCATCACTGCCAGTTTTGTGTTCCTCCCAGCCCTGTTGCACCTCAGCGGGGTATTACCAGTGGTGGGGTTTCAAGATTAGATACGTTTTGATTAAAAAACTGTTTATGTATGTTATGTTATGCCTCTCAAGGGCTGCTGGGTCAACAGAAAAGGAGTGGTGCCCACCTCACTGTCTAAGAACAAATAGGTTTTGTATGATAGAATTTGTGGACTAAAAAATGCCATGGGGTAATAGAATGTTGAGTACATTTCAGAGGGGTAGACTGGATGGAGCCTGTCGGGGATTGTTTCTTTGATATCAGTCTGCATTGGAGCAGGCACACTCTCTATTCCATGTTAAGTATGCTACAGGAACATAACTTAATTCCTATTAACTCTAAAAAAGTGCCTCTGGCCTAATTTCAGTCCTAGAGGTTTCTATATGATTATCTTCCGAATAAACATGCTCCCAACCTGTGTGCCATGCACAAGAGGTTGATTTACAATCTACCCATATTGCAGAAAAGCAAATAAAAAGAACAACCACCATGGTTCTCCTGGAAGAAGGGTACAGCCCAGCACGTGGTACAAATACACTTATGCGGTCTCTCACTCTCTTAGCACATGTGACACACACAGACCAGTAAGGTAGCATATCTACTTCCACTGCATCTTCATCAGAGGTGAAGATAAACTTCCACAGAAGTGCCCTACAGCTTCTCCATGTACCAGAATAGTGAGGGACGACTCAATTTGATTAGGCATGGGGATGATTTAACCTAAGGTCCCTCTCTGGGGCATGTGAATATTTTGTTCTGCCAGTGCTGCCTAGATGAGAAAAGCATGAAGTCTGGCAGTGACTGAGGGTCAAGTCTATGAATAGGAAACCTTTGAGCAATGTATGCTTCCCCATTGGCTGTAAACTTGCCTACTTGGTTTAAAATCCTTAATGCGACTAACTACACATCGCCCAATTCAATCACACCAAGAGACTGGGGTGCTCTTCTCTATCTTGTATGTCTTTATGTCACTCGTGTAGACTGGGTGCTTGACGTGACGTACCTAAAAGAAACTGTACCAGATGGCTCAAGTGGCCAATTGTTTAGCTGCGTAGACATTGCGTCACCTATGAAGATAGACCTCACAGTGCTGTCCCCTCTGCATCACCCATGAATGCCGCTCCCGTTGCAGGCAGCTCTCAGCTCAAAACTGAATTAGCTACTGATATGTTCTACTCATGCACTCCCATTCACACATGATCAGTCAATCAGACAACAATTCTGCTCCCACTCATACAAGAAACCATAACTTCATCAGCACTTGACATTCTTATTCTTCCTTTTTCTCTTTATTTCAGGCCTCCAAGTCAAGTGTATTGAAATATTTGAAAGCTTTTTCTTTTTTTGATTGTGAACTTTTACAATTTCAGTATGAAATATTTGAGCATTTTTTTGGTATATACTTGTTTTGATATTGTTGTGTTTTATTGTGAGGTTCAAATCACAGAAATTGCTTAGGAGGTGGATCCCAAAACTGGTCCACATGTTCTGCCTAACTCTAAAATGGGCAATAATGGCATCTTTCAGCAACTTTCAGAAGCCCAAATCCTTGTCAAAAAAGAAAGACAACAACAGTCACCTGTATCTGTCAATTAAGATGCCCTGTCGGATCATCGTGCACTTTACAGAAACATGTAATACATTAAAATATCAACATCTTTTTCACATTTTTGCCTATTTCCTCGTGTCCCTAGGATTATATTAAGGAAATAAGAATCATATATTTTTGAAGATTACAGTTTATTGAGTTGAGGAATCGAATCTTCTATTTGTAGAGTCCTGCTTGTTTTGTTTTTTTCATTTATATGTACCATGCATGATTAAACGTGGGCAGTATTTCTGAAAGAGAAACCATCCGCCTCTCTTGATCATCTCCAGGAGTTAAATAGAAGTGTTATAGCAGGATCATAGAGGTTAGTCATGTCATGGTTGACGTTAGAGAACTTGATTGATACCCATGTAATTTAAAGAGGTGTTATGCCATTTTCCCAAAAGTTTTTATAATCTTATTGTTAAATTGAACTTGGTTCCAATCTCCCTTCTGTTGGAGAAAGTCACTCTGTTAGCTCCGGGTTTTTTTTTTGCTTAAGAGATTGGTGCTTTTCAGTTAACATTACACCTGCTGCAGTGCTCAAGGTTCCATATGCACGCTTACGCGTACGAGTAGGGAAGATGGCCTTACTGTTTGCTGATGGAATGCCCTACTTGTTTATTATTGTACTTATGTGTGCCTGGTTAATCATAGTATGTGGCACTTTAGTAGGTTTTTAAATATTTAATTCACTGCTACTCTAACAATTGCTAATAGAGCTTTACTTAATAGTTTTTGCTTTTATTCACAATTATTTTAAATTTACCTTTTCATTATAGCACTGTAATATGCCTACATCGTAAAAGTGTAAAAAAAAAAAAAAAGGTTTGTTTATATGCACACGTTTGCTAGCACATGTATTGTGCATGTCTCCTGGATTCATCATTTGGCCTCTTGAAGTGCTGTAAATGTAGAACCCCTGCTTTGGAAGACTAACATCTGAAGCCCTTCGTGTACAGCTCATTTTTGCATTTCTTTAGACAAATGCTAATTTTTTCCAGAATACCATCTGGTTCTGCTCTAACAGGCCTATGGGATCTATGAAACCACTGACGGAAATTGCAGTTAAGCAACAAGCCTGTGTTTTACAACATTTCTTATCACTTGATTGAAGCTCAGAGAAAAACAATAAAACTCTTTGTTTCATGGCATGTATTACGATGTAAATGTCTCCTTCATGGTATACAGTTGTGTTCTCCTGCCCTGAGTGCCCAACTGCGTGTATCTGGTATTCTGTTTTTTTATGTTTTTGCCCATGATGTCACTTTAATCGAAGCGTGAATGCAGAGGTCTGGACCTATCTCCTCTCCTAAGTAAGTCATAGGCCTATCCTTTAATTTGTAGGGGTGCACATGAAGACTATTCAGTAGCCACTGGCTCAGCAGAAGGCCTAATAGAATTTCTAACGGAGCTTTGGCTCCTCTTCCCTCACTTAAGTGGACTACGTCTCCTCCTTCCAGCTTTAGTAATGTCAATAAACAACCACTGTCTGAGAAATAACCTCCACTCCATCTTGTGCAAAAGGCCAGGTCAAGGATATCTAAAATGGATCCAAGAGCCCTCAATTTCTCTGGTTCATAAACACACACCATGCATGTACCACACGGCCCACGCGCACAACATACACTTGATATTTTAGCATTAGGAGTTGGGTAAGCACATAGAAGCAGAACATTAAGTGAGTGGTCTAGTAGACCTCCACATGCTTGCAGTATATCAATATATAGCTTAATTACAGTTTTTGACATATATAGATGTGTGTATGTGTGCGCAGTTATGCATACATATATCCCTTTAGAATAAGAATGGAGTAATGCATCTTAATAACTGACTGTGCCAGTAGAGTGCTTTGGTAACACCAACTGTTACACATCAATTAATATTCTAGCCCTAATGTATAAGATGCGTTGTTCACATAAATGTGAATGTGGATGATATATATCCCTGCTGCAGTAGTGTGATATCATCTATTATATGATCATCAGCAGTTCATCTCTGGATTAAGGTTTCCATGGTACACAAACTGAGCATCATTTATTATCTGAAGGAAATTACATTTAACTCTTAACTGGACATTCCTAGGGTACTTTTGAATGATTACGTTTTTGGGGGATCTCAGGACAGAGTTTAAAGGGTGCAAATTGTGTCAATTGAGGCCTTTTATTACTTCAGTTCAGGGGCATAACTTATTATTAAAACCAAAATGATGCCACTTTAACACTTGATGCCAAGGGAAAGGAAACAGAGCTATCCAGTTTGGGGACAGCTCAGAACTCGATACAACACAAATAGCACATAAAAATCAAAGTCCAACAAGAGCTTTATTTTTAGCCAAAGAAAAATGATTTATTCTACCAGAAACAGCAACACATTAATATATTGTATGTGTGTGTGTGTGTGTGTGTGTATATATATATTTATATATATATATATATATATATATATATATATATACATATTACCTAGTTATAGTTAGGATTTTTTTCAATGTTAAATCTCAAAATTCTATTTGGAATAACTTTGGCACCGGTTGACGAATCTGCCTGAAAATTTCCTGAAAATGGCCTCGTCGAGCTCCGGTCCTTCCTTGAAAGTTTGGGGGGGATACGTCAAGCGGGGGCCGAGATAAAAGGGGGGTCCCAAAACGCGTTTTCCCCATGTTAATTTCCATAGGGCGGTCGATTTCACTTTTAACCCGAACGGCTGAATGGATTTACACCAAATTTGGCAAAATTGTAGGGATTGGTAGCCTGATGTGCCTTTGCTATGTCTCAAGATATGTGCTGCAGTGGATTTTGAGTAATTTAGGTTACAAAAAATATATATATCTATAGCAGCGCACCGGTGCGCGCACCAGGGAGCGCTCCGGGCGCGTGACGCGAGGTGCGCATGGAAAGCTGATTGGCTCTCGGGTGTCTGTAAACATTCGAAACAGTCCAGAGCGGCCGCCATCTTGTGTCTCGGTAAAATCGAGACATAAGAGGTGGCTAAAACAAAGGGGGAACTGACCATAAGGCGTCAGGGATAGACCCCTTTGACCCCCTAGGTTTGATGTGGGGGCTATAAAAGGGCCCCGCGGGGCATTTAAAATATTTTTTTTTTTTCGTTTTGCGCGGGGGAAGCGCCCGGTGCGCGCACCAGGTAGCGCACCGGGGAGCGTAAAATGAGGGAAAAAGATGACAGAGTTTTTAAAAAAATGAAGTTTTTATTTAGAAATTGGAGGTAGTTCTAAAAAGAACTTTTTTTTTCTTCTTTTTGTTGTTTTATATTTTTTTTGTGTTTTTTGAACTTTTTGAACTTTTTTTGTCTTTTCAAAACAGTTTTATATTTTTTTTGTATTTTTTTAGGGGGAGAAACAAAAAAAGGGAATTGAAACTGGCTCAACTGGAGCAAAAAAACAAAAAACCCAAAAAATTACTTCTTTTTGGGGCACTTGTGATTATCACCTGCAAGGACGATGAGCTTAACGCTTTTTTCGCCATAGGCGATAAGCTTGCCACATGCAGAACAAGTGATTTTAAAATCAGCAAATCTCGGCTGAATGCAAGGCATCACCTCGGATGTTTCTGGTTCTGATGAGGTGGGTTGGTTTCTTTGGGAGGGGGTCCTTGATGACTGGGGGAGGTTACTGGCCAGTTCCCTGAACTCTGCACGAGAGTAGTTGTTTGGGTGCTTTCTGGTCATGTGCCGAATCATGGTATAGTTACCAAAAGAATATTTTTTGTTTGGGTTGCCCTGTGAAAGTTCATCATTGCAGATGAGGCAAGTCACCTTGGGCGCATTCACCTTTTTTTTCCCCTCTGGGATTGAAAAAAACTGCCATACAATGTGTGGTTTGGGTTTGTAAGGTGTATTTTCTTCTGGCAGCCATCTTCTTCTCCCCTCCTCCTCTTCCTCTTCCTCCTCCTCCTGTTCTTGACCACCAATATAATTTGGAGCTGGTCCTCTTGGTGGTTGTGGTGGTGGTGGTGGGGCAGATGCACCAGCTGATGCTACTACTGAAGCCATTATTTGGAGCAAAAAAGTAGAGAGAGCAACAAACAGGTCTTCCTCAGTCAAAGGACAAAGTCAGAATAAGGAAAAAAGGTGGGGTCTTTCATCATTTAGAAAAAAAAACTGTCCTGAACCAATGAGAAGTGTTATTTTCAGGTCACAAGACCAGGGGCTTCATCATTATGAAACTAAAACTGTTATGAACCAATGAAAAGTGTTATTTTCTGCTCACATGACCCGACGCGCTTACGCTACGCGCCCGGGGGCGCGCAGCGTAAGCGCGTCGGAAGTTTACGTTTTGCGATCGTATTCGCTCGAGTACTTCCGGGTGCGCTTACGCCGTGCGTATCACGCGGTCGCGGCTACGCGATAAGTCACGATCATGTTTTCGTTTGCGATATTGGCGCTCACGGGACGCTCCCCGGAGCGCGCCCGGGGGCGCTTTTCGGAAATACGCTTTTCGGGGCGCACTCCGGGGCGCGCTCTGGGAGCGCTCCCCCCAAAAATTAAAAAAAAAAAATGGGATAATTGTAGGGACAGGTAGCCCTATTCTGAAGTGGTTTGTAAAAAAATTAACTTTATAAAAATATGTATTGTGCTACATTGGGCTTAATATATGTTAGAGCCAAAATGTAGCCCAAATGTAGCCCAAAGTAGCCCAATGTAGCCCAAAGATGGCCACCAGAGACCAACCAAAAATTGTAAATGTAGCCCAAATTTCAACTAGATGTAGCCCAACTGTAGCCCAATGACAGAATGTACCAGAGTGTTAAAAAGAACAACTAGAGTGCTAACAGTCTTATTTATAAAGTGAAACTTATAGTTAGGAATTAGCATTAACAAAACCTATGAAATTCACTGAAAAAACCATAGGTTTCACACCAGTTATAGTTAGGAATTAGCATTTAAAAAACCTATGAAATTCACTGAAAAAACCATAGGTTTCACACCAGTTATAGTTAGCTGGAAATTTTACTGATATAAAACCATTGAAATTCCCACGTTATAGTTAGTCGGACTCACTATAACTTGCGCGTGCAATGCACTGCTGATGACATCACATATTACATCACTCATGACATGGTGAGTGACATCACTCATGACATCACTGATGACACCATCCTTGTGACACAGTGACAGACCTCCTCTCAGTGTAAAGTAACCCTTGAGACACATATTCAAAAATAGAAACTGAAATTTTTAAAAAATGGACATACCTATATCAGTTACAACAAGCAATTCTGTTCTTCCACTATCTATATACACATCCACTCATTCACCAACAGTTCTATATAGTCACTCATACATATACTCACTCATCATATGAAGAGATACACCTATAAATCCTGTTACACACCGACATTCATCCAAAAGTTACTCACACACATATTCACATGTGCAAATAAACTATTGAACAACCATTTATTTGAATATAGAGTTATACACACACTTCCACCTTACTTCTATTGAAAATTACACATATTTATTCTCTTAAACAATCACTTATAGAAACACATACTTATTTAAACAGGAACTCTTACAATCTCTTACTCTCACATATACTCACTTATATACATCAATATTCATATATACTAGATTAAAACATATGTAGTTACTGATAAAGACACTAGTGAGACAGTCATTCACTCACTAACAAACACATATAGACACTCATCCACCCATACAGTCCTGTACATATGCTGTCTTCAAAACACATACAAACAAAGAGTCAGTCACTCATGCATCTATGTGCTAAGTAATACCCCCACCAAACCATATAGACACTCAAACTGATACTAATAAAAATATCAAATAACCCATATACATACGCATGTAGCTACTTATCAACACATGTAGCCACTTATACACAAAGTGAAACACTAATATATGTATTTAAATATTTAAACATAACTCACTAATATTTATTTTTCAGAAAGACACATATTCACTGGATGGTGTCATCAGTGATGTCATGAGTGATGTCACTCACCATGTCATGAGTGATGTAATATGTGATGTCATCAGCAGTGCATTGCACGCGCAAGTTATAGTGAGTCCGACTAACTATAACGTGGGAATTTCAATGGTTTTATATCAGTAAAATTTCCAGCTAACTATAACTGGTGTGAAACCTATGGTTTTTTCAGTGAATTTCATAGGTTTTTTAAATGCTAATTCCTAACTATAACTGGTGTGAAACCTATGTTTTTTTCAGTGAATATATATATATATATATATATATATATATATACATACACACATACACATACTGACAAAGAACTAGATATCTGCATGTTTGCTATGAGGGTATTAGAAGGCAATGACGTCCAGTAAGGGTGTTATCACACTCCTGAGTGTTCCCTTGCTGTAGTCTTTGCAGGACCCACTCTCACAGTCTCTTTTGCATAGCTACTCAGGTGCACCATGGGGATCCTAGTCTGAGCAATACCCCTTCGAGTGATTAGGACCCCACCCTAGGTCACCCGACTCCCTGAGACTCTGCTACCCTATTGCTGTACCCAACTCTGCATGTATTTTAGTCAGGTTTTCTTACCATGTACTCACCCTTCATTGGTGTCCTTATGTGCTAACTTAGAGAAATGCAAAAAGAACAATTGATGGACAGAATGCAGAACAATGTCATAAATTAACCCCAGTACAGATATCTGGGCCTAAATTCATCGTTTTTTTCTCCCCATGCCATTCCAGTTTGAACCCAGCCATATGCAAATCAGTCTTGACCCTGCGCCCAATGGGAACATTCCAGCCCGAACTGCCATGCCAGGTCCTCCCTGGACTGGAAACAAACATCCTAGGACTGGTTTCGGGGTTTCACCCTTCATCAGCCAGGATAGCTTGACTCCAGTGGCATGGAGATAACAGGACCCACATCTGGGAATACCCGTGCCAATCGGGGGTACAAATGCAAAAAGAACAATTGATGGACAGAATGCAGAACAATGTCATACATTCACCCCAGTACAGAAATCTGGGCCTAAATCCATCGTTTCTTTGCTCCCAATGCCATAAAAGTTTGAACCAGTCATATGCAAATCAGTCTTCACCCTGCACCCAATGAGAACAGTCCTGCCCGAACTGCCAGGCCAGGTCCTCCCTGGACTGGAAAGAAGCATCCTAGGACCGGTTTCTGGGTTTCACCCATCATCGGCCACGATAGCTTGACTCCAGTGGTATGGAGAGCACAGGACCCACGTCTGGGCATACTTGTCCCACTCGTGGTGACAAATGCAAAAAGAACAATTGATGACAGCAGTCTCAGATGCATTCACCGTTCAAATTCTGTGCATGTGTACAAGTATGATCTTTGCTTGCCAGAGGCTTTTGCTGAGGAGTTAAGGACAAAGCTGCTTAAGTGACTTGGAGGAATTCAGTTTCAGTTCTTTGGCTCAATGGGTAATGTAGGTTTTGTAAGTGACTTACTCATTGGGTAATGTAGGTTTTGTTGGTGACCTATTGAGGTGGTCACGGTGTCTTAACAAAAATCCCCTGCCCAAAGGATCAGAGACCCCATCCCAAAGGAGCCTTAATGCTGGGTCCCCTGGCAGCTGCAGGAGTCTGATGGCAGATTAGAGATGCCAACTATTGTCTGTGTAACAGGGTTACAAAATTGTAGAAGTCACACAGCTATGAGCAAAGCGAATTTGTAAACTACTTCTCAGTCTCCTAGGATTTCAGCTTGGACACTATTAACAATGGGGTTGTGGCCCAACACATCTCACTACACCTCTAGGTAGCACAGGACCTTCCCACACCACGCTCAATTCTAGATGTTCTCGTGCAGTCATTCTTGCACAGCTCTCCATTCTCCAGGCAGCAGAACTGTGGTTTGCTATTCCAGGCAGTTTTTTCATTGTGAAGGCACCCTTTGTACTGCTCCTCCTCTGTAATTGCCTCTTCCTTCACCCCCTCAGCCCCCCACCTCCTCCCAAAAACTATTCTTGCAAGTTTGTAGCAGGACTTCCTGATCTGAAATGAGAAAGCAGCTGGCTGTCCCAAAAGCAACTCAGAAATTTCCCCTAGTCCGCTGCTGTTTACTTCCTGGTCCCTGGGACACAAGCCATGACATGCCCTTCTACTTTTATAACCCCAGCCTGTTTTGTTGTGGGTAACTGGTTTCAGAGAAGTAGGTTTCACCTCGTACCTAGAAACTCAGCCATATTTTGTGCTGCAAATGTTGCATGCATGATGGTGGAGCAGGGGTGTTCATTTACAGGCTTGCACGCCAAATCACACCAAAGGAGTTGGGCTTCCTTCGGCTGGCTGATGCATAAAAACCCCTCTGTGCACACCTTTAGGGAGGAATGGAGCAGGAAGGGGGTAAGGACTATCCTTACATTTCAGAGGGGCCTCTGTCTGCCAGCTTCCTTTCACAGGAGCTTGGTCTACTACAAAGCCCTTCAGGAATGTTCTAGGGACTACCTCCACCCTGCATCACCTTTCTGATGGATTCTTCTAACCGTAGATTTGTCACCTTTAATATATTACAAAGGCCCAAGACACTAGGCCTCAAACTTATCTTAGCAGTGCGTCCTCATGGCGAGAAGTGGCATCGTACGGCTCTACATGACTTTGTCTACCCAAGAAGTGACAGAGCAGAACCATGTACAAGCACCATTCCTGCACAGCAATATGCACCTCTGTATGCGGATCTGGATCTCCACTCCCTTTCATCAGTTCTTTCCTAAAGTGCAAGGGAATGATCTCCCCACTGAAGACTGCATGGTTCAAACTGTGCCCTAACTACTGGAAACAGTTGTCCTTAATGGACCTGGACAAGTTCTCACTTTGGTGTTTGAGCTCATGCCACTACTACAAGATGTGCTAAGGATGTGATGTCATGCATCCGAAGATAATCTGGGTCGGTGAGGCAAAGCTGTATGTTGCCGAACCCCGGAAGAAGTCTTAGACCTCTTGTGAGTCCTGTTTCCACTCCAAGTTGGGGCACAAACTCATTTTCGTTCTTTTGGCCATTCCTGTGGCAGGTCTTCTTTGCGGTTGAAGTCATCTGGTTAGTTGAATTCCAAGAAAAAACGCAAGTAGTTTAAGCCGTACTCAACTCCATCCTTCCACTTTCATTCCAAAGAGAAATCTGGAGGGTGTCAGGATGCCAACCGATCTCGCTCCTGATCCCCAGCTGCATAGCCGATCCCACAACTGATCCTGTTGCACCTTGTCTTGCCCAGGCCATAGGTGATGCTGAAGCAGATCGAGGCCTTCAAGCAGGCCCTGCTGCATATTTTGGGCACTCTTCTGGTTCCCTCTGCCACACCTCTGGGCCCAAGGATCCACGGGCCCTCCAGTTGGATCACCACTAATTCATCCGATTTCACACTGTTTGCCCCTAGATCCTGCCTCAGGCTCCCTATGAACTCTGGTGGTGTCTTCCACTGCGGATCCAAGATCTATGCCAGTTTTTTCTCTACGGATCCCAAAGTCACCGGTGCTGGAGGCCCCTCCCCTGCTGATTCCAGATTTCGACCTTGAGCCAGATCACTTCATCGCCAACCGAGGTTGCGTCTTGACTGCACTTCCAGTTTACCTGGTTCCAGTACACTACGATTCAGATAAAACTCCTTCTCTTCCACAAGACCTTTTGCAGAGCCTTCATCACATTTATGGTTCAGATTCTGATCAGCCTGACAGTGATGGCGGAGATAATGGGGGTGATTTATCCCCACACTATGATGCTGATGATGACATTTTAATGGATTCAAGAGGTAAGTAGGCTGGATACCTCCATTGACCTAGGGTTGGAGTCACCCGTTGGACCTCAAGTACATCCTTTGGTGTGATTAGACATGCAGTTGAGGTCCTGAATCTAGGCTAATGTGGTGCTCTGCTGTCAAGCATGAATGCGCTCAACTGGCTGTTCAGGGGGACATACAAGCGTTTCTAATGGATATGCCTTTTGATGGGTAACAACTTTTTGGCGGGAGGCTGGTTCTGACCTAGAGTGCTAAAAGGAAAACAGAGACAGTACTTGTTCTTTGGGTCTGTTTATACCAGCATGACTGTTCCCTCAGCACTTCTGACCCTTTTGAGGCTACTCTGTGGGCCTGGAATATAGGCACCACCAAGCCCCACCACCGCAGCAATTACCTCAGTCCTTTTGGGGGACGTGTAGCAGTCAGCCAAAAAGCTGGTCAACAGGAGCACCCTTCCACTCACCATTCCATTCCACATCAACATCCAAGCTACCTTTGTGGCGCACAGCCACCTTATTGGAAGCAGGATCAGTCATTTTCTTCAATGATAGCAAGCCGTTGCATCCGACAGATGGGTCCTCCAGATTGTCCAGCAGGGTTATGCCCTTACATTCCTTTCTGACCCATCTTAACTTCCTCTTACATCAGAGCAGCTCTCAGAAGAGCACCTATCTATCTTGCTGCAAGATGGACCATCAAGAAGGTTCCAGCCTCGGAAGTAGGAGTGGGTTGCTGCTCCCAGTTTTTCCTTAAGGTCTGAGGCCTTGGTCCTATTTTAAATATTCGCCAGCTTAATTCCTTTCTCTTGAAGGACAAACTTGAAATGGTCCAAGTTCTGTCTGCCCTGGATCCAGGCAACTTAATGATTGCATTGGACCTGCAGAATGCATATTTTCATGTGCCTGTTGTGCAGTCCCAGAAACGTTACCTGCGGTTCAAGGTCAGCCAGGACCAGTTTCAGTTTATCGTGTTGCCCTTGGACCTTACCAAAGGTCCTCTGGTGTTCACAAACTTGATAGAAATCATTGCTGCACATCGTCAGAGGTTGGGGAACACCAGTTTTCCCCTACCTCGATGGCTCGTTACTTCAGGCAAGCTTTCCTCAGGCGGTCATAGACCACCTTCAGATGACAGCGAACCTCCTAACATCATTGGGGTTCTTGATCAATGAGCTGAAGTCGCGCCTGAATTCTTTGCAGAGGCTCTCCTTTATAGGAGCTGTTTTGGACATATTGCAAATCAGGGCTTTTCCTCCTCCACAGTCCAGGACATTCAGGCTTTGATCCTGATGTTTCAGCCACAGTCCTGGATCTCTGTAAGAGCACCTCTTAGACTTCTTGGCCTCTTGGTCTTGTGCATCCTGCTTGTTAACTACACCAGGTGGCATATGCTGGTTCTGCAGGGGGATCTGAAGGCTCAGTGGGCCTAGCACAAAGGAAATTGTCAGATGTCATCCAGGTTTTAGAGAAAACTGTACCAGATCTGCAGTGGTGGCTGCTTGACCACAACCACAGGTCTGGTTGTGGTCAAGCAGTCACCACTGCAGATCTGGTCCCCACCCAGAGCTGGCGATGGTGATGACTACATCACTGCTAGTTTGGGGTGATCGTCTGGGAGAGGTGGAAATCCAGGGGACTCTGGTCTCTGCAAGAAGTCAGACTCTACATCAGTTTGTTGGAGCTGTGGAACATTCACCTGGTGCTGAAACCTTTGTTCTGTCCATCTAGGGAAGGCTGGTTGAGGTAGTAAAACTGTTTCTGCGTGTGTTACTGAAACAAGTAGGGCAGAGTGAAGAGGTGAATCCTGTGCCAGGAGGCACAACTCCTCTGGCACCTTGGGTATCACAAATGGTGGCAACACCCTGAGGTGGCACATTACATCTTTCAACTGTGGGGAAAACCCTAGCTAGATTTTTTCACCACCGTCGAGAACGTTTAGTGTCAAAGCTTCTGAATTTTGGGAGTTCCTAAGAATGCTTTCTATAGGAGATGGATTCATGTGTACTTTTCCGCCACTGCCTTTCCTGCCCAGAATTCTGAGGTTGGTCAGGAACAACCAAGCCCAAGTCATCCCAGTAGCTCCAGATTGGGCCAGGAGTAAGCAGTACCTGGAACTTCTCAGCATGAGCATTTTTTCTACGATCCGGCTACCGCTGAGAGAGAATCTTCTGTCAAGGCAGAAGGGCAGAGTTCTTCACTCAGATATGTGCAATTTATGCATATATGCGTGAAAATTGAGTGGCAGTAGTTGGTTGCATTCAGTTTATCACCGAAAGTTGTCAAATCCTTGTGTCCAGGCATCCCTTTACAAAGGCATCTACACCAGCCACTTGGACAAGTTTGTTGCCTGCTGTGGAATCTGTAACCCATACCCCTTTCAAACCAAACTGTCGAATGTGTGACTGTTTATTTTGCCTCTAGTCCTGCAAGACCTTGCAGTGGGCACTACAAAGGGTTATTTGTTGGCCCTTTTGGCCTTTCCGTGTTTTTCGCATCCACTGTCCTTCTTTAAATCACCTGTTTTGATGTGTTTTCTTAAAGGTTTAACACACATGTTCCTTCCCATACCATATGTGATTCCGCAGGGAAATTTTAATTTGGTCCTCACATTCGTTGTGTACTCTCTTAGAGCCTATGCACAGCTGTCTCTCAAAACTGCGTGTCTCATTGTAGTCACTTCAGCTCGTCCCATGAGTGAGCTCTAGGCTCTCTCGGTGCAACCACTCTACTCCATCTTTTTCCCCACACAAGCTGGTGTTGAGGACCAGGATGGCTTTTTTGTCACAAGTTGTGAAGCTGCTCCACTTTGGGTAATCCATCACCCTCCCAATGGTTTTTGCCCCACTTCACCCCTCAAAAGAGGTTTAGAGACCCAAAAGAGCCTTAGGCTTCTACATTGATTGTACCAAAGACAATTGGGTAGGTGATCAGCTCTGTGAGGTTCTCTGAGTGTAACTAAGGTGTGGTGGTGCAGAAAAGGACGCTGTCAAGGTGGATAGTACTCTGTAGTAAGACCTGCTATGCACTGGCCAAGAAGCAGCCTCCAGAAGGATTAAGAGTTCATTCCACTAGGGTCTATGCTGCAACCACTGCGGTGGCATGCGAAGTACCTGTTCTAGACATGTCAGGCAAAGAGATGGGTGTTAGTGCATATGTTCACAAAGCACTTCTGCTGTGACAACCAGGTTCAATATGAAGGGCATTTTGACCATTCTGTCCTGTGGGACTTTTTGGTTGAGTCCACTCTACAGACCTCCACCTATCGGAGGTACTGCTTTGGTATCTATTCTAAAGATGAGGAATCTGCAGTTAGAAGTATCCTTCAGAAGAACAAGTTGCTTACCTTTGTAAACGCTCTTTCTGGTGGATACTCTATCTAACTGCAGGGTACTCGCCACCCTTCTGCCTCTCTTTTCTGTAGAGTGGCCTCTTTCAATATCTAGAAGGGTCCCAGTTTAGAGATTTGCATACTGGTACCTCTGATTCTGTTGTGCTCTGTGTCCAACAGCACGGAAAGAGGCAAGCAAGAAACTGGCATGTGATATAAACTTCTGGCTGAACATTCCTTACTTTAGAATTATCCCCAAGTGTCAGAGTGGATCCAGAAATTCCAACAACATTACTCCTGTGCGCAGGTCGGTGGGATCGTTCTGCTCCGCATTAGTGTAGGCAACGTCAGAAGAGATATGCACGGTGCCTATATAGGCGCTACCCAGCGCTCTGATATAAGTTCTTTTCTTTCCGTGCCAGTCACTGCAGATCTGGAAGAGCTAACCTCTGTCACATTTTAACTGAGTTTTCTTGACATTTTGTCAAAGAAAACTTTTTTGAGAATATTTTCTCCTGGAATGTGAAGGTTGTTTTAAACCCGGTGGTGCCTGTCACAAGCAGATGTCTGTGACAAACCCACACTTGGTTTGTTTGTGGTGCTTGGAGTGGGACCCCGACTCTAGGGCCTGTGAGGACTGCTACACCATGAACCCGAAGGCACTGAGGTAACATTCCCTGAAACTCCTCGCTATCTGACTTTCGACGACCCCATTCCCTCTCAATACCTGTCAAGGGACTGCTTGCGGAGCTGCTCTTGACATTCGTCATCACAGTCTAAATTGTTAGGTAGGGTCACAAACACAAGAAGTCAAATCGCTCTTCACCACGCCACTCCAAGTCATCGGATGAGACCCGGGAACGATGACACCGCTCAAAGCTTCACTCTTCCGCAGAGCCTGTGCCGGGATCAACTCCGCGCCTCCCAGAGTTTTTCGCAGCCCTAGCAACCCCTGCCCAACTCATGGAGTTCTATTAGGCCATGCACCTCATATTTGGGTGTCCCGCCCCCTCTGGAATGCCTCTGGGCCACACTGAGTCGGGAAGAGCCCTTATTGGATTCCTGCTGTCGGGTTCACTCCTGGCGCCATTTGGGCACCATGGATCCGGTGTTGGATCCTGAGTGACTCCACCCACGTGACCTCAACCTTCTGCAAGTCTGCTTTAATGCTTTGGTTTCCAGCGCTGCCAAAACTGTACAATTGCGACAACCCCATTATAATTCCTGACTCCGATACTGGTACAGATTGGCGTAACCTGATGTCTACTCCATCCTACCATGCCTTCCGCGTCCAAGCCTTTTTCTTTTCATAGGCCTGGGTAGGAAGATGATTGGGAGGGGTTGGAGGACCCTTATTCATTCCATCACTTCCTAGATCAGAGTTCTTCAAACTTTTTGATGTGGAGACCCCCCTGTCAAAACAGTTTTATGCGTAAGGACTCCCTCTTGATAAAAATTTCTAGAATTTGGTACTCCTCTTCATTGACAACTATCGACAACCATAAACGCACCCCAATTCCCACAACCAATAATGTTTACAGTGGGAAACTTATATTAAACAGTGTTTAGCAAACATGTCAGTGAGCGTGGGGGCATGGTCAAAGGTGTGCCTAAAAACAAAGGGTCTAATTTATGAGGAATTTGATAGGGCAGCCTAATCATTTTGCTGCACTACCCTACGCCAATGTGAAAGGGACATCTTCCTGCACAAAAACAATTCTGTGAGGGGGTTTCCTCTTTCTATGTGTGCTGCAGAAGGCAGCACACATGTAAAGCGGAAATAATGTGGAGAAATTAAAAACTTTCTACTTGTTACGCCTCCTGTGGGGAGGAGTAAGGTTTTGCCTCAGTCCCAGATGTACATGGTTTTGTAAATCAAAGGCAGCCTCAAAATCCATGGGTGTTGCATGGGAACACCCATCGGAATGCCCGTGGAACACTTACTTGCAGTGCCGGACTAGCCGTAGCGGGCATCGGATGTTTTCCCGGTGGGCCGGAAGAGTTGGGCCGGTTTTCGTACAGTGGGTCCGCTTTTGTTACTAGGGGCCGCTTTTGTAGCAGTGCTGCAATATAGGCTCCCAATAACAAAAGCGGCAGCCCTGCTAAAGCGATTAGCGACTCTTTGTCTTAGTCCATATCTATGAGGCCATGCAAAGCCATGCAGGGTGACTTTGCGCTGCCTCATAGATCAGATTGAGAGTCTTGTGCCGCCGGGCATCAAAAAAAGGTGATGCTCCAGCTGCGCAAACCTCTCATAAATCTGCTCCAAAATATTTTGTTAGTTCTTTAGGTCTTTCACCATCAAATAGCTACATATAAAATAGTGGGTAGCTTAAATCAAAAATAAGTTACAAAAGTTGTTACTCAGTGGGAAATGTACTGTAGTAAATTAAGACACCTCTATTAGTTAATGCACTGCAGAGGTCTGTGTGTAACCATATAATGAAATTTGGTCGGTGCAGTGGTGAATAGTGATTTGTGTATTTTTAGTTCAACGAGGTCACAGCCTGTGAAAGAAATCACTGTGAATGTGTAAGTCATTATTTCATGCTTGCATTACACGCATTATAAGATAGACTGCTTCAAACTGTGCAATTAGTTTTAGGATAAAATGGGACTTACAAAGTGTAGATTTTAGTAATATATGACCATAAGTAATGCTTTTTTTAAAGGCATGCACTTCACAGCCCAGTTGTACTACCACTCGAAAAAAAAAATCTTTGCCATCACAATGCTTGGAGTGATTCTAGCAATTAAGGCCAGAACTTCTCCCAAGCTCCCTTTACATATGCAGATTAAATCATAGCGCAGGATGTGCATTTCATTCAGGAAAGCAGGCACCCTGACACAAAGGTGTGCCCAGCCTCATCATTTCACAGCACAGAAGCCTCAATTAACTTCAGCTGAAGTGTTTTAAGGATAGGAATAAAGGGTCCCATTCATTTGTCATTTTCCAAAAGGAAGAGCACGTATTTTGGATTCCAGGCAGAAATGAGGCCTGGAAATGTGCGACCCCCTTCTACGACCCTCCTGGGCGTCGCCACCCACAAATTGAAGACCCCTACCCTAGATGAACCACAGGACAACTTGTATGAGGAACTGGTGGATGGCAGTTGGTTAGACATCTCACTAGACACTGGTTTGGTCTTTCCTTCTACTGTGGCTACAGAGAAGGGAGCCTTCTTTGTAATGGTGGTGTGGAGTGTGGCTGAGGTCCTGGACCTTCAGTTGCCCTCTGCATCAGCCAAGACGATAATCTTGACGGAGGTGCTTCAGCTGCGAGTTCCCCCTTCCGAACCTCTCCTCCCATTCATCAAAGCCCTCACTGATGTTCTACTTGCGGCCTGGTCCATGCCCTGCCCAGGTGTTCCTGTGCATAGGAAAATTGTCTGCCACCATCACCCCGCTCCTGGGGACCTGAGTTTCCTCAACCTGGACCCCATCCCGAAGAGCTTGGTGGTCTAAGCCTCCACCTCCAGAATCAATTCCGTCACATCCCACTCCACCTGATAGGGAATCTAAAAGGCTGGATACCTTTATCAAGAGGATGTTCTCTTCCACCAACCTGCACTGCAGTCAGTGAACAAAGCGTACTTTTTGGGCTGCTACATCCACACTGTGTAGGGCTCGGTTGAGCAAGTGCTGCCTATGGTCTCCCAGACTATTGCTGATGGGATAGACGTAGCAAAGTTGTTGTTTTTTTAACTTTATTTACCATTTTGACATACAGTACAATAATACCATGAAAGCTTACTGTGTATTACACTTTGATTAAGAATAAAAGAAAGACAATCCAAACGAGGAACATTATATCAATAAAAAATGGGCAGCTATTACACATATGGTTA